>NC_056733.1:1392249141-1392296641 GCF_019279795.1 Protopterus annectens | reverse complement strand
GGTAATATACTGGCGAGGCGTATCTCTCTCTCTCTCTCTCTCTCTCTCTCTCTCGCGCGCACACACACACACACACACACACACACACACACACACACACACACACACCACAAACATCGCCATTCTCCCCCTTTCTGCCATGATCCATTTATTTAATCTATTTCCTCTGTCTCCGTCCCTTTGTCTTTATGAGTGTGAGGTGTATATGTATACTTGTGCATGTGTTTGGAGGTGGGGAGGAATATCCGATGGCTGAATGTGTTAAATAACATAGTTCATTTAATTAATTCCAGAAGTTGCCACATACAAGCGGCTTCCACACCAAAATTCCACGTGTCATATGTGTCAGTTCCCCTTTTTAGTGCTATATTTATTTTTTATAATGGGTATCATGCACAATAAATGACAAAGTAGGAGTCAGGAAAAAAAGCAAGAAAAGAAATGTTCTTGACTACCATTTGGTATTTGGTGCTTTTGTGGACTGGGTTGGCAGCTGGCTCACGTGCTGTGATCTGTGGTATATCATTACACTGGTCTGCCTTCGCAGACAGGGCAGACCAGCAGGCAATAAGAAATATATTATTAAATGCACGTTAAATGACTTATTTGTTGCCCCCTTCAACACGCTCTTTTAAATACGTCATAATCAATTTTTTTTTAGCACCGATGGATTGTCATTACTGTTTAAAACATTACATGTTGTTTTGCATTGAAGTGTAGTACATTTTTTTTAATATTTACAGGTTTATTTTCATTCCGTAAAAGCTGCCATTGGTACTTGCGACTCTCTTCCTGTTTGAGAAACAGAGGTACCTATTTATCTGTAAATTAGTTTACTAATTATTTTCTTTTAACAACACATCAAACATTGCACAAAACAAGTCTTGTAGCCTTTACAGAAGGAACGCCATCCCTTGACCTACAGCTATTTGTCTCACAGTCGGATATAACTCACTTTAAACATTTTGTTTCATATCCTGGCTATTTCTGTATACATCAGGTTGCTTCTGGTGGTCACAATTCCATTCCCTTATCTCGTTTTTGTAATTAGTTTATCTTATTCATTACACATTGGAGTCAACAATCAGTTGCCGTTTACACTTGAAATCTAGTTGGATAGAAGTGGCAAAGGTCATGTTGTGGGCCAAGAGCCATCTCCAATTTATATTAATCCAGAGACTCCTTATTTCGGGCTAAACGATATGGGTTGGGGTTTAGAACCATTGCTTTTTAATCAGCGATTTGTTAACAATAAACCACGTTAATGTGATTTTACACAAACATTTCCAGGAATTAGATATTGAAGTAAACACGGAATCCTGCAATACGTTGGGTGCAATGGCATGGCATTAGGATGACCACGTGTCCATCTTTGTGAGGGACAGTCCCACTTTGGACAGTTGTGTCTTGTGGAAAAAAAACAAGCTAAAAAATGTCATATGTCTTGAGAATTTAAGACAAAATATATTAAGTTTTCTTTAATAGGTGCATAAAACAGGTATTTTGTATCTATATACACAGACATTATACGAAATAACACAAGCAACTCAAATGCTACAAAAATAAGCTTTTGTTTTGGCAAAAAAGTGAAGTTCTTTCCTTTGCATTGACCGTATGTTTTGTCGTGCAAAATCTCACATTTTTAAAAAAAAATGTCCCACTTTGGGCATTTGAAAAGGTGGAAACCTTTCATGATATCCCTTAAAGCTCAAAAATTATCCTGCAGGAGTAGCTATTATTAGAAATCCCTATAAGAATACAAAATGCACTACTTATTTCTCACATTTTCTGAAAAAAAAGACTTTTGCTTATCGTTCCTAAATGAGTGCAAAATATACTTACTGAATTAATCCACTCCGCTATTTAAGCATCTACCGCTTTACTTGTCTCCTTCAATACAGCCTCTATACAGTACCCTCTTCACTCCAAACCTAACTTTTTCTTATTGTCAATAGCTATAATTCTTTATCATACACGTTAACACTAAATTCTCATATTCTCAGTCATCTTCCTCTAGCCCTCTTCTTTCATAACACTATGGCTTCCATACTTTCATAACCAATTTACTATATTCTCTTATTTTTCATATACATTTGTTATAATCAAATTAATACACTGTATAAATGTATATATTATAACATGTATGTAATTATTTTAAACAAATTGCTGTCTATATGATTAATTATACTACACATTGTAAACTCCACTTATACATGTTTGTAATGTCTACTTAGTTATATATGAAAAATGTTTTGTGAAAATGTTCTCCCCGGGACCCCGCTGAAAATGAGATTTTACCCCAGTTAACAAATGGAAATAAACATATTAGTGAGAGCCATCATGTTAGGAAGCGATAGACTGTAAGTCATAGCTCTCAGCCTTCTATCTCCAAAACGTGAAACACTTTCTTTCATAATATGGAACAAACAGACATTTGAAAAAGTTCCTGACAACTTAAAACAGGAAACCTACATCAAGTTTAGAACTTACTTGACACACGTAAAAGGCTCTTTTGATGAATTAACATGAATCAGTATTGTTTACAGTGTCTGTCTGTTAAAATGATATAACATAACAATTATTACATTATTAAAAAATTTAATTGGAGCAATGTGGAACACTGAATTTTTAGCATTCAGATGAGGAACGCTCCTTTGAGCAACGTGCATCGGACAGGTATGCTTAAGTATACTTAGTAAGTATACTTAGATTGGAGTTACTTTACTTAACAGACTAGATATTAAATCCCCAAATTTAAATTTTTGATAGCTGTATAAGCACAAAGCAAATGTAAGAATACCGCTTCCTCATATTAATACGACTGTTTTGAAAACAAACTAAATATCAATTTTCATAACAGAGCCTCTTTATCCTTTTAGGCATGTATGTTTAATCTTTAAAAAGGTGCATTGACAACTAGACTTACCCCGTACATGTGATGATTTCTTAAGACCATTCAGTGCCAGAATACAATTTGGCATTTTTTGGTGCTCATGCTTAATTTCTAGAACAATCACATGGAGTTTTAAAACTTTCATGTCTGTATTTTTAAGTTTACCATTGGTAGGAAAAAAGTTCATTAAGTGCAGTACAGCTGAGCAATCTTATACAACTTTTCATCCCGTACTAACTTATACTGTAGGCATATGATTGATGCTGCCAACCTGAAAGAATTCCCGGCTAGGAACGTAGACGAACGCCAGTAAATGCGCGTGGGCGGGCGCGCACCCTTAGGTACTAAAAATTGAGACAATAGTGAAAGAATTTTGGTGGTGGTGGTTGGGGGTGGTGGGGTAGTGGTGGTTAAGGGCTATTGCTCTCTGCCAATCAGGGGACAAATTTCAAGAGATTGAGAATCAAGGTCAAATCCGGAAATAATCGCAAACAATTTTAAAATATTTGTATTATTCACTCGCGGCATTGACATGATAAGAAGAAGCGAGTTAATATACTTTTTATGAAGTAAATTAAGTCTTTAACTCTAAAATAAGACTGGTGTGGTGGTATAACAATTCAAAAATTAATATATGCATATGAAGCGATGTAAACATTTATCTCGTTCTGAGAAGGAGTAGTGTATGCTGCCCCATATTAACGCTTTGCGCTGGGAACTACACCTCAATTGTCCCTGATTTTGACTGAGATTTAACTCTTTCTCTCTTAATCCTCCCTAAAACTTGTGACTTTTTAAGAAAAGGTGGTGAATATCACGTGTTAAATAATGGCAGTAAATAGAGTTATGAACTGCTTTTACTTCGGAAAATGTACATTAATTCACCTTGTGTTCTTCTGTCAGTGTCTTAAGTTAATAGTACTATTTTAAAGTGTCTCTGTCCTTGATTATTTTAGACTGCGTCTCTGATTGTTTTAGAATGCGTCCCTGATTGGTTGAGAGCTATATTGAGAACACGTGAAATTATCCTAATATGTTCCATTTTGCAGATTAAGCCCAAAGCATTTAGCCCTGTACATAAGAAACTCGAGACAGCGACTACCTCTTCTGCTAAGAGGTGACAAGTGAAAGTGTAGCCCGGCATATTAGACTTAAAATACTATTACTGTCGGTTGTACCCAAAACTTTAAGAATAATTGTAAATGTAACTACTTTATTAGTATAATTTCTGCAGAGTACATTGAATTATTGGCACAGATGCTGGAAGAAGACGTCCCTTCTTCCTAGGCCAGTTTCCAGCCAGCTGACATCCACTAGAAAGGAATAAAGGATACAGGGACGCAATACTTTCAGACGGCGCTCCTTTATCTTTTATTATCTCGTCACAAATAAAGAGAGTCTACATCGCAAAGTCCTTCTGCTGCAAACTATTTTTGTTCGCAGTCGTTTTTTTAAAATGTTCACTTAACCACTTTAGAATTTTAAGTATATGCATTTTAGGATATATAACAACTTCTGTTAAATTCACCAGGATGTACAAGCTCTCCGTTATCTCAAGAATCGGCAACACAAACAAAAAATTGAAAAATGTTATTATCAGACATTTTAATTGCTGGTGCCATTCAGTAAGAACGCTGATAGTAGAAAATTAATTAAAATACATTTTCAGAATACTTAGATTATTTAATGGCTTCCGCTTTTGTTTACAAAATTAAATGTTTTTGGAAGAACGGTGCAAAAACTTGCGATACACAGAGACTGGCGGCTGAGAAGTATGAAAAACAAGTGCCCTTGCTGTTGTAAATCCACTCCGAAGAGATTACGTTCAGTGTCATTTCTGGTCATTCCAGGAGCATAATTTATTTAATAAAATGCATTTCACAAGGCATTTTAAAGCTTTAGCAGCATTCTTTGGAGCATAAACATCTGCAATATATGTCTTTACTACTACTTCTTCTTGTACTGCTATCTAAATCTGTAGCACAATATAAGAGGAAAAAATAAAATGTGTCTGTAATGCCTGTGCACTGGCCCAGCAATCAAGGAGCCTCAATCCTCACCACTAACACCACTGCAGGGTGTCCATACAGGGAAAGGATAATAAATACACACACAGTAAAGTACAAATTCCCTTAAGAGCACACACAGTCAGTCTGGGGCTGGTTTCTCCCTTTTTCTCCTGGTCCACAATAAGACTCCCCACTGGCACAGCTATAGGATCCAGATCTCAGCATAGTGGGCAAGCTAAAACCTCCAGCACCCTTTCTGTCTAACCAGTGCTTTATGTCCCTGCCCGAGTAGCTGAAACACACACGCATTGAGATAAGAGTTTATACAACCACACTGACACTCATGGGGAAGGCTGACACAGGTTCTCCAGCTGTGCCCCTTTTCTGCCCAGTCTAAAAGGTAGTACCAGCTGCCACCACCCACTAATATCAGCTACTCAAAGGCCCTTCTGAAAGGGTGTTCCATTATTACTGTGCAATATTATTATCCAAATGGTAAGTGTGACTGAACAGTCAAGGCTTATTAGAGTGACTTGGTACAGTATCACTATATACATACAATGTACTCTTAGAGCTTAAATTATCTCTACACAAAACAGCCACAGTTGAAAGGTTTAAACATATTTAATAATAAATAATAAAAACACAAGACAATACTTCTTACTACACAGTGCTAGTCAAGAGTTCAGAGATCACAGAGAAATACTTAAAATAATAAAGGAGCAAAAGTTCTGACATCACAGAAAAACAAACTAGTCTAATCTTCCTATTTCCTAGCTATATCTAAGAGAAAACACAGTTCTACAATCCTACTTACATCTAGAGGAAGACAGTGCTGATGATGGATGTCCTCAAGGCAAAATGCTCTTAGCTCTCTGACTCTGTCTCTTTAAATTGACAACACAGAGCTGCTTCACATGACATCATTCTTCACACTTCTCTCGTGTTCCCAGGCTAACAGAAACTACATTTACATCCTTTACACCTGGTCATTTATAAATGCAATTTCTAGCCATTAACTCTGTTTTTAAAACAATAGGTAGGATGTCTCCCTCTAGACATATCGCCTCCGAATTTTGACATCAAAGAATTGACTTACCAGCTTTGTTACAGAAATGTCCACTGTTGTTACATTTTTGCAGTTCAATATCCAATGCAGTCTTTTCACATTTAGGAGAACAAGCCTGTGGCTTACATTAATATTTACAAATAACAGAATTATCTACAAAATTCTACCTGGCTAGGCTGGCAGCCTTCACCTATCTTCACAGTTTCCTAAGAAAGTAAGTTAAGTAATTTATATTTATGGAGCCATCTGAGTCTTATTAGATGCAAGCAAGATGTATTCATGAGCCTATTTTTTTGAGTGGTGCCACTCGCCTATAGAATTCAGTTCAGGTTTATCCATCCACCCTGGAAAGTAATGTCTGCTCAAATTGGCCATTTTACTTCAAAAGAATCTAAGGGAGGGAAGATTGTTATACATGTTGCAATCTCAGCTAAAACAAACCAAGCAACAAACAAACAAACAAACAAACAAAAAAAAAGTATATAAGTAAATAAATAAATAATGAAGCACACACACACACACACACATATATATATATATATATATATATATATATATATATATATATGTGTGTGTGTGTGTATGTGCTTGCCTTCTGTGAGGGTTGGGTACTGGGCTGGGAACTCAACACCATAAAAACTCTACTGCCAATCAATCTGCATACCAGTGATCTCCTGTGGTGACCCCTAACGGGAGAAGCTGAAAGACATTGCGTTTGCTATATACTTGGTGGAAAGTAATATGCTTTGTCTTGTCTATAGTCATTGTTTGTATCCTGTGTGTTTTGAGTATTTTGGGATTCAGGATTTTGAATTTTCAGGATTTTGAGATTTCAGGATTTTGGGTGTCAGTCTTATGGGATTTGAGATTGTGGGTTTTCAGTCTTCTGAAGTGAATCCATATATATATATATATATATATATATATATATATATATATATATATATATACACATAGATGTGAATGCGTGCACACACACACACACACACACACACACACACACACACACACACACACACACACACATACACACACACACATTCACACACATACATGAGTGTGTATAACATCATAAATACATACACACACGCATACACGCGCGCACCCACGCGCACGCACACACATGGACACACACACACACACACACACACACACACACACACACACACACACACACATACACATGCACACATCTATATATATATATATATATATATATATATATATATATATATATATATTTCTGTGTGTGTGTGTGTGTGTGTGTATAAATATGACAGCACAGTAGTCCAGTAGACAGTGTTACTCCTTGACAATACCTGATAATCAACTGTGGTGCCTTCTGTGCAGCATCTGCTTGCCCTAATCTGGATGCCTACAACATTTCAAAGGGGTGATATGGATGAATTGACAAGTCCCCATATTGCCCATATGTGCACATGTTATGGCATTGTGTGTGAGTGTGCAAGCATGTGCACATTGTGTCATATATTATAGGATCGGAGAAGATGAGAAAGTTATTTTCTCTTCTGAGTATATTTGTCACCAGTCATCTAGCTCTAGTTTTGGAATTCCTGAGTTTTCCAGTGGCCTATCAATTTTCCTTTCCAGCTGATTTGCTGTGGCCACTTGGAGACCAGATGTCAGTGAGACAGATGCCTAAACTAGAATGATTTCTTTTTTTAGGACCACTTGTACTCCCTAGCCACCACAGATGCAGACTTTCATGGTGTGAGCATTGTTCCCTTCGGTGTCAGAGGCATCTGATTTATAGGGCACTCATTGCAAAAGGCTACCTCCAGTTTTATGGCACAACCAAAACTCTCTACCTATGGCAGATCCACCCATATGAAAAAGAAACACAGAAGTGAACCCACACCAGCATTTTCTAAAAATAATAAAAGACCATGTCTTTGCTTGCTCAGACTAGATATTAGCCCCTGGGAACCAAACATACCACAGTCCATATGCACAACAAAACTCTCTTGACGTCCTCCTTACAAGCATGATTGTGTAACAAAAATATGATTAATAAATATTTTACAGATTGGAGGTTGTGTTCAATGATGTAGCCTTGCCCAATTTCCCCACATGAGTGCAAAAATGCAGAGTATATTACCTTTACTTTAATTAGTGCAGCTGTAAAGTTAGTATAAATCAGAGTTGTGGAGGCAGATTCCCACATCAGGGAGTTCAGTGTGATGCAGCCCCACTGAAAAAGACAGTTTCTTAAGTGGCATTGTTTTTTTTTTATTCCACAATGGTAAGGGAGGGGTGGCTGGGATAGTGTGAATGCCCCATTACACAATAACTTAATTGGTGGTAAATCAAATTAGACCCCATCCCCATGGGTTATATTACAGTCAGTAAAAATGAGAATTCATTAGCTTGACTTATATGCATTTTAGAGTCAGAATTCATGGTGACAAGACTCTTGATTATTTCAAGAAAATGTCTTTACTTCTTCCTTTTTGTGAGTTAGTGCTATCAGTTACTAGACTCATATGGCATACTACTTAAATGTTCTCAAGAAAAGTGAAGCATTAGTAAAAGGTAACAAAGATGTCTCTGTTAGAAAAAAGTTTTTAAATCTGACAGAAACTGTAGTTAATATTGGTTCCCACATGGTTAAGTGTGGTTATGATGTTGTCAGTGCCTGCTTTTTTAGCTGCTGCATCTAGAATTATCATTAAGTGGCATGCATAATTAATGAACTAACCTCTTCCTAACACTGTAAGAGCTACAATCCTGAATGCTATTCTTGAAAATATCTTTCTTTTTTGGACATGTATTAACTAAGTTCTGACACAGCTGGAGGAAAATGAGTAAAACAATGTAGAATGCTAATAAATGGTTTGCTATCTATTTCTTAAACATGGCAGTAATTAACCTCTAGAATTATCCATTCTACACAATACAAAGATGACATTAGCAGGTTTATAGCAAGTTGCCTATTTCATGTGGAAAGGTGCACATGGAGGAATAGGAAAAAACAGCACAGAGGATAACTCCAAAATGCCTGTATTCAGTATGGCAGACAATTCCCATACATTTATGATATCAAGACTGATTATCATATACTTTCTGCCATATCTCATGCAGGGCATACACAATGTAGATCTTTCCATGTCTTAAACCATTTTCATCTAATGAGTCAGGGAAGGAGCCTCAAATGTGTACAGAATAGCGTTTGACCAGAAACCATTTATGTGTCTCATCCCATTTACTCAAAAACATTAGATTTCTTTGGTCTTACCACTGCTTCAATACCTTCTCAATATCAAGACAATAGAATCAGTTCTAGAAGGAGTTTTGCTTTCAAAAATCTCTCTAAATGTATATCCTTATCAGTTTGGATTTATACCAAGGAGAAAAATGTCATTAGTAATCTAGAGCTTGCAAACAATTCAACTTTATTTTGTAAACCAATATAACACAAGTTCTGTTGGTGATGCAAATGTTTGTTCTTTAGATGCCTAAAAAGCTTTTGATTCAATAAACATACAATATTTATTATATATTCTTAAGAAATGCAACTGATTCTTCCATTCATCATCAATATTCAGGGGTATGGCATGGGTACCTCTTGTCCCTTACTTTTTTATTAGCAATTAATCCAGTTCTATTTGCTGTCCACTCTAACTCACTTGTCTATCTAAAAACTATGAAATATTATAAATATAACATGTTTTGCATATGGGGATGATTTGATCAAATGTTTCTTCTTCAATATATTACCTGACTTTTTGACCAAATTAGTAATAGTACAGGTTATGGTATTAATATTTTCTAAATCTAAATTATTATTTATAATTTCTCCATGTATAGGGTGATATTTAGTTACAGTAGTAAATAAGTAACATTTTATTGGCTGTTTTTGTCTAATAATTCTTAAGTATATGATAATCAGTCAGTATGAAATATTTATAAAATGAAAAAAAAGCTAGATTTTGAAACAACATTAAGCATATCTCTTGAAGAAGAAATACAGTTATTTATTATTAAAATTTACTCAGTGGTGTTTTTTTAATTTGATAATCCTGCCTTCTAAAAATTACTTTTCCAAAATTAAAAGATGCTGGATTTTTTTGCAACTCAGATCACTATAAATCCCTTGAGAAATTCTTATACTCCCCAAAATCAGTTTGGCTATAATGTTAAGGGTCCTGAAATAGCTTTTTTTTTCAATTTTAATTAATTATGTAATATGTAGTACAAATACCAATGATATGAATTTAATGGTTATTTATTCTGTTTGGCACTTATGCATATCCACATGGTTAGATCAAGTTGACCAAGAATTATTATGTAATTCATCAATTATTTTGAAAAATATGATTATTATAAAACAAAGATTATTTTTTCCATAGTCTTACTGGTCATATTTGGCTTAGCTACCTGCTTGTCATAAAGTTAATCCTACCAGTGAGCTATTTTTACATTTAGAGGTCCTTCTCTTGCAATACAATACAATTTTTGATATAAATATCTGAAATTTAATAGCGATCTTAAAGACTTAAAAAAGTTATTACATACTTTTCTTCATCTCAACCAGTTGATTATTCTTTGCAATCCACAAAAACAGTTATCTAGTTTATTATTTAATGTTTCAAATTATAACAGTTTAGTAGTTAATAAAATATGTTTGGACTGTGGAAAATAACTTCTTAAAACAATAACAATAAATGACTTTAAATATGCATACATTTTATTTCCATAATATATAGTCATTTAGGAACTGTATATATAAGTCAACAAAAAAGTGTTGGCTTGCTTGCTGAGAAATTGGGACATGGCATCATATTTGGGGGTTATGTCTGAGTATGCATTTCAGTGGAAAAGGCTTGTAAAATAGTCAATGAAATGCTTGATATAGCAATCCAATGTGATTATTGTCTATGGCTTTTAAGAATTAATGACTAAAGTAATGCTGAAACATTTCATATTACTATGCCAGTACTGGAACTAAAATACTAATATTAGATGTTTGAATCAAGTTTTAGCTATGGATGCAGATTTCTGAGTGAAAAATGGTGGTTCTTATTCAAAATGTATTTCTCTTTTGGTAAAAATAATGTGTTATAAAATAAGATTTTTCCATCGTGAAGGAAGGGGGTGTTATGTTTATTAGTAAAATATGCTATATTTTTAATATACTTGAAAAATACAATATATTACAGGAAGAAAATAATAAGTTCTAAAAGGGGGATGAGGAATATGGTTTTGCTCAAGGTTTTCACTTGTTCCAAAGCAAGAAAAACAGTTGAGATCCATTCCAGATTTTTTGTCAAATATTAACATATTTATAAAAACAAAAATGTTCAAGATGCTGATTCTGCAGACTGTTTTACTATTCTGCTGTTCAACAAGATGTGTTTATATTTATCATGGACATGTAGGAAGATATCCTTCACATTTCAGTCTTGACATCTCAAACAGTGTTTCAGAAGTTCATCGTGGGCAGGTTCTACTTTTAGGTTACTGCCTTATCTATCATCCCTCCTGCTTTACTCAAGCTATTTAACAAATATCTAGTCTCATATCTGCACATCTGGCACTTCAGAGAGTTCAGATTTATCCCTATTTGGACAACTGTCTAATTCAAACAGATTCTTTAGAAATCTTGAAATCTGCACTGGCAATGTTTAGAAATCAGACATAGTTTCTTCACCAAAAAGGGGAAAAATTCTTTGAGCAAAATTACATATATATTTATTATCTCTCTCCGTGAAACAGACCCTTTTAATATCCAGAACAATTTTAAAGCATTTAAGGTTCTTGCCATCCTCTGGTCTAATGGTTTCTTTGAAAATCCAGTGCTATGTTAGAAACCTTTAGAACCAGACAAATAACCCAAGAGTGCAAACCTCTACTCCTGTAATCTCTGATTAAGGGATAATGGCTCTGAACCTAAGTGTTCCCTTCTTTATAGATGTCTTTGCTTTTATTTCAAGAGCCCATTTTGAGTTTCTTTATTGGCTCCAACCCAGAAAACCAAGCAAACAGATGCAAAAATATGTTAGTTATCCTCTTGACACTGAGATCTTTCTAGACAGTCCTTCATCCAAGTGCCTTGCAGATAGTAACCCACAACAGTATACTAATGTGATACATAAACAAGCAGAGATGTTTTCATTTGTAAAATATATGCAGGTTAGCAGAAAAAGATTGGGACAAGCAGTTCAGATAAATAGAGTTCTGCAAGTGATTTACTTTCCAATTAAGCAGAATAAAATAATAGACACTATATATATACGCAAAAAGGATGGATGTCTCACCTAACAGCTCTGGCAACAAGTGCCCTTTTTAATTTCATGGAACCAGGATCAAAAGTATGTCCTCTACCTCCCTTTTTGATAACAGTAATTAATATTAAACATAAATAAAGAAAAGGCAGATCTACTCTTGATCACACCATTATGGCAACGGCAATCATAATTCACTCTGCTAACCTCAGTATCAATAATAGAGCCCTTGGCACTGCCTTACAACAACAATACTCTCCCTCAGTGTCAGTAATACAGCCCTTAACACTACCTTACAACAACAACAATGCTCTCCCTCAGTATGAATAATAGAGTCCTTGACACTGCCTTACAACAATAATGCTAACCTCAACATCAGTACTAGAGTTCTTGACACTGCCTTACAACAACAATGCTTTCTCTCAGTATAAATAATAGAGCCCTTGGCACTGCCTTACAACAATAATGCTCTCTTTCAGTATCAATAACAGAGCCCTTGGCACTGCCTTACAACAACAATGCTCTCCCTCAGTATCAATAATAGAGCCCTTGGCACTGCCTTACAACAACAATGCTCTCCCTCAGTATCAATAATAGAGCCCTTGGCACTGCCTTACAACAACAATGCTCTCCCTCAGTATCAATAATAGAGCCCTTGGCACTGCCTTACAACAACAATGCTCTCCCTCAGTATCAATAATAGAGCCCTTGGCACTGCCTTACAACAACAATGCTCTCCCTCAGTATCAATAATAGAGCCCTTGGCACTGCCTTACAACAACAATGCTCTCCCTCAGTATCAATAATAGAGCCCTTGGCACTGCCTTACAACAACAATGCTCTCCCTCAGTATCAATAATAGAGCCCTTGGCACTGCCTTACAACAACAATGCTCTCCCTCAGTATCAATAATAGAGCCCTTGGCACTGCCTTACAACAACAATGCTCTCCCTCAGTATCAATAATAGAGCCCTTGGCACTGCCTTACAACAACAATGCTCTCCTCAGTATCAATAATAGAGCCCTTGGCACTGCCTTACAACAACAATGCTCTCCCTCAGTATCAATAATAGAGCCCTTGGCACTGCCTTACAACAACAATGCTCTCCCTCAGTATCAATAATAGAGCCCTTGGCACTGCCTTACAACAACAATGCTCTCCCTCAGTATCAATAATAGAGCCCTTGGCACTGCCTTACAACAACAATGCTCTCCCTCAGTATCAATAATAGAGCCCTTGGCACTGCCTTACAACAACAATGCTCTCCCTCAGTATCAATAATAGAGCCCTTGGCACTGCCTTACAACAACAATGCTCTCCCTCAGTATCAATAATAGAGCCCTTGGCACTGCCTTACAACAACAATGCTCTCCCTCAGTATCAATAATAGAGCCCTTGACACTGCCTTACAACAACAATGCTCTCCTCAGTATCAATAATAGAGCCCTTGACACTGCCTTACAACAACAATGCTCTCCCTCAGTATCAATAATAGAGCCCTTGACACTGCCTTACAACAACAATGCTCTCCTCAGTATCAATAATAGAGCCCTTGGCACTGCCTTACAACAACAATGCTCTCCCTCAGTATCAATAATAGAGCCCTTGGCACTGCCTTACAACAACAATGCTCTCCTCAGTATCAATAATAGAGCCCTTGGCACTGCCTTACAACAACAATGCTCTCCCTCAGTATCAATAATAGAGCCCTTGGCACTGCCTTACAACAACAATGCTCTCCCTCAGTATCAATAATAGAGCCCTTGGCACTGCCTTACAACAACAATGCTCTCCCTCAGTATCAATAATAGAGCCCTTGGCACTGCCTTACAACAACAATGTTCTTCCTCGGTATGAATAATAGAGCCCTTGGCACTGCCTTACAACAACAATGCTCTCCCTCAGTATCAATAATAGAGCCCTTGGCACTGCCTTACAACAACAATGCTCTCCCTCAGTATCAATAATAGAGCCCTTGGCACTGCCTTACAACAACAATGCTCTCCCTCAGTATCAATAATAGAGCCCTTGGCACTGCCTTACAACAACAATGCTCTCCCTCAGTATCAATAATAGAGCCCTTGGCACTGCCTTACAACAACAATGCTCTCCCTCAGTATCAATAATAGAGCCCTTGGCACTGCCTTACAACAACAATGCTCTCTCTCAGTATCAATAATAGAGCCCTTGACACTGCCTTACAACAACAATGCTCTCCCTCAGTATCAATAATAGAGCCCTTGACACTGCCTTACAACAACAATGCTCTCCCTCAGTATCAATAATAGAGCCCTTGACACTGCCTTACAACAACAATGCTCTCCCTCAGTATCAATAATAGAGCCCTTGGCACTGCCTTACAACAACAATGCTCTCCCTCAGTATCAATAATAGAGCCCTTGGCACTGCCTTACAACAACAATGCTCTCCTCAGTATCAATAATAGAGCCCTTGGCACTGCCTTACAACAACAATGCTCTCCCTCAGTATCAATAATAGAGCCCTTGGCACTGCCTTACAACAACAATGCTCTCCCTCAGTATCAATAATAGAGCCCTTGGCACTGCCTTACAACAACAATGCTCTCCCTCAGTATCAATAATAGAGCCCTTGGCACTGCCTTACAACAACAATGCTCTCCCTCAGTATCAATAATAGAGCCCTTGGCACTGCCTTACAACAACAATGCTCTCCCTCAGTATCAATAATAGAGCCCTTGACACTGCCTTACAACAACAATGCTCTCCTCAGTATCAATAATAGAGCCCTTGACACTGCCTTACAACAACAATGCTCTCCCTCAGTATCAATAATAGAGCCCTTGACACTGCCTTACAACAACAATGCTCCCCTCAGTATCAATAATAGAGCCCTTGACACTGCCTTACAACAACAATGCTCTCCCTCAGTATCAATAATAGAGCCCTTGACACTGCCTTACAACAACAATGCTCTCCCTCAGTATCAATAATAGAGCCCTTGGCACTGCCTTACAACAACAATGCTCTCCCTCAGTATCAATAATAGAGCCCTTGGCACTGCCTTACAACAACAATGCTCTCCCTCAGTATCAATAATAGAGCCCTTGGCACTGCCTTACAACAACAATGCTCTCCCTCAGTATCAATAATAGAGCCCTTGGCACTGCCTTACAACAACAATGCTCTCCCTCAGTATCAATAATAGAGCCCTTGGCACTGCCTTACAACAACAATGCTCTCCCTCAGTATCAATAATAGAGCCCTTGGCACTGCCTTACAACAACAATGCTCTCCCTCAGTATCAATAATAGAGCCCTTGGCACTGCCTTACAACAACAATGCTCTCCCTCAGTATCAATAATAGAGCCCTTGGCACTGCCTTACAACAACAATGCTCTCCCTCAGTATCAATAATAGAGCCCTTGGCACTGCCTTACAACAACAATGCTCTCCCTCAGTATCAATAATAGAGCCCTTGGCACTGCTTTACAAAAACAATGTTCTCCCTCGGTATGAATAATAGAGCTTTTGGCAGTGCCTTACAACAATAATGCTCTCCCTCAGTATCAATAATGGAGCCCTTGGCACTGCCTTACAAAAACAGTGCTCTTCTTCAGTATCAATAATTGAGCCCTTGGCACTGCCTTACAACAACAATGCTCTCCCTCAGTATCAATAATAGAGCCCTTGGCACTGCCTTACAACAACAATGCTCTCCCTCAGTATCAATAATAGAGCCCTTGGCACTGCCTTACAACAACAATGCTCTCCCTCAGTATCAATAATAGAGCCCTTGGCACTGCCTTACAACAACAATGCTCTCCCTCAGTATCAATAATAGAGCCCTTGGCACTGCCTTACAACAACAATGCTCTCCCTCAGTATCAATAATAGAGCCCTTGGCACTGCCTTACAACAACAATGCTCTCCCTCAGTATCAATAATAGAGCCCTTGGCACTGCCTTACAACAACAATGCTCTCCCTCAGTATCAATAATAGAGCCCTTGGCACTGCCTTACAACAACAATGCTCTCCCTCAGTATCAATAATAGAGCCCTTGGCACTGCCTTACAACAACAATGCTCTCCCTCAGTATCAATAATAGAGCCCTTGGCACTGCCTTACAACAACAATGCTCTCCCTCAGTATCAATAATAGAGCCCTTGGCACTGCCTTACAACAACAATGCTCTCCCTCAGTATCAATAATAGAGCCCTTGGCACTGCCTTACAACAACAATGCTCTCCCTCAGTATCAATAATAGAGCCCTTGGCACTGCCTTACAACAACAATGCTCTCCCTCAGTATCAATAATAGAGCCCTTGGCACTGCCTTACAACAATGCTCTCCCTCAGTATCAATAATAGAGCCCTTGGCACTGCCTTACAACAACAATGCTCTCCCTCAGTATCAATAATAGAGCCCTTGGCACTGCCTTACAACAACAATGCTCTCCCTCAGTATCAATAATAGAGCCCTTGGCACTGCCTTACAACAACAATGCTCTCCCTCAGTATCAATAATAGAGCCCTTGGCACTGCCTTACAACAACAATGCTCTTCCTCAGTATCAATAATAGAGCCCTTGGCACTGCCTTACAACAAAAATGCTGTCCCTCAGTATCAATAATAGAGCCCTTGGCACTGCCTTAAAACAACAACGCTCTCATACAGTATCAATAATAGAGCCCTTGGCACTGCCTTACAACAACAATGCTCTCCCTCAGTATCAATAATAGAGCCCTTGGCACTGCCTTACAACAACAATGCTCTCCCTCAGTATCAATAATAGAGCCCTTGGCACTGCCTTACAACAACAATGCTCTCCCTCAGTATCAATAATAGAGCCCTTGGCACTGCCTTACAACAACAATGCTCTCCCTCAGTATCAATAATAGAGCCCTTGACACTGCCTTACAACAACAATGCTCTCCCTCAGTATCAATAATAGAGCCCTTGACACTGCCTTACAACAACAATGCTCTCCCTCAGTATCAATAATAGAGCCCTTGACACTGCCTTACAACAACAATGCTCTCCCTCAGTATCAATAATAGAGCCCTTGACACTGCCTTACAACAACAATGCTCTCCCTCAGTATCAATAATAGAGCCCTTGACACTGCCTTACAACAACAATGCTCTCCCTCAGTATCAATAATAGAGCCCTTGGCACTGCCTTACAACAACAATGCTCTCCCTCAGTATCAATAATAGAGCCCTTGGCACTGCCTTACAACAACAATGCTCTCCCTCAGTATCAATAATAGAGCCCTTGGCACTGCCTTACAACAACAATGCTCTCCCTCAGTATCAATAATAGAGCCCTTGACACTGCCTTACAACAACAATGCTCTCCTCAGTATCAATAATAGAGCCCTTGGCACTGCCTTACAACAACAATGCTCTCCCTCAGTATCAATAATAGAGCCCTTGACACTGCCTTACAACAACAATGCTCTCCCTCAGTATCAATAATAGAGCCCTTGGCACTGCCTTACAACAACAATGCTCTCCCTCAGTATCAATAATAGAGCCCTTGGCACTGCCTTACAACAACAATGCTCTCCCTCAGTATCAATAATAGAGCCCTTGGCACTGCCTTACAACAACAATGCTCTCCCTCAGTATCAATAATAGAGCCCTTGGCACTGCCTTACAACAACAATGCTCTCCCTCAGTATCAATAATAGAGCCCTTGGCACTGCCTTACAACAACAATGCTCTCCCTCAGTATCAATAATAGAGCCCTTGGCACTGCCTTACAACAACAATGCTCTCCCTCAGTATCAATAATAGAGCCCTTGGCACTGCCTTACAACAACAATGTTCTCCCTCAGTATCAGTAATATAGCCCTTGGCACTGCCTTACAAAAACAATGCCCCCCCAGTATCAATAATAGAGACCTTGGCACTGCCTTACAAGAGCAATGCTCTACCTCACTATCAATAATAGAGCCCTTGACTCTGTCTTACAACAACAATGCTCTCCCTCAGTATCAATAATAGAGCCCTTGGCACTGCCTTACAACAACAATGCTCTCCCTCAGTATCAATAATAGAGCCCTTGGCACTGCCTTACAACAACAATGCTCTCCCTCAGTATCAATAATAGAGCCCTTGGCACTGCCTTACAACAACAATGCTCTCCCTCAGTATCAATAATAGAGCCCTTGGCACTGCCTTACAACAACAATGCTCTCCCTCAGTATCAATAATAGAGCCATTGGCACTCTCTTACAGCAACAATGCCCTCCCTCAGTATCAATAATAGTGCCCTTGGCACTGCCTTACAACAACAATGCCCTCCTCAGTTTCAATAATAGAGCCCTTGGCACTGCCTTACAACAACAATGCTCTCACACAGTATCAATAATAGAGCCCTTGGCACTGCCTTACAACAACAATGCTCTCCCTCAGTATCAATAATAGAGCCCTTGGCACTGCCTTACAACAACAATGCTCTCCCTCAGTATCAATAATAGAGCCCTTGGCACTGCCTTACAACAACAATGCTCTCCCTCAGTATCAATAATAGAGCCCTTGGCACTGCCTTACAACAACAATGCTCTTCCTCAGTATCAGTAATAGAGTCTTTGGCACTGCCTTACAACAACAGTGCTCTCCCAAGGTATGAATAATAGAGCCCTTGGCACTGCCTTACAACAACAATGCTCTCCCTCAGTATCAATAATAGAGCCCTTGGCACTGCCTTACAACAACAATGCTCTCCCTCAGTATCAATAATAGAGCCCTTGGCACTGCCTTACAACAACAATGCTCTCCCTCAGTATCAATAATAGAGCCCTTGGCACTGCCTTACAACAACAATGCTCTCCCTCAGTATCAATAATAGAGCCCTTGGCACTGCCTTACAACAACAGTGCTCTCCCAAGGTATGAATAATAGAGCCCTTGGCACTGCCTTACAACAACAATGCTCTCCCTCAGTATCAATAATAGAGCCCTTGGCACTGCCTTACAACAACAATGCTCTCCCTCAGTATCAATAATAGAGCCCTTGGCACTGCCTTACAACAACAATGCTCTCCCTCAGTATCAATAATAGAGCCCTTGGCACTGCCTTACAACAACAATGCTCTCCTCAGTATCAAGAATAGAGCCCTTGGCACTGCCTTACAACAACAATGCTCTCCCTCAGTATCAATAATAGAGCCCTTGGCACTGCCTTACAACAACAATGCTCTCCCTCAGTATCAATAATAGAGCCCTTGGCACTGCCTTACAACAACAATGCTCTACCTCAGTATCAATAATAGAGCCCTTGGCACTGCCTTACAACAACAATGCTCTCCCTCAGTATCAATAATAGAGCCCTTGGCACTGCCTTACAACAACAATGCTCTCCCTCAGTATCAATAATAGAGCCCTTGGCAGTGCCTTACAACAACAATGCTCTCCCTCAGTATCAATAATAGAGCCCTTGGCACTGCCTTACAACAACAATGCTCTCCCTCAGTATCAATAATAGAGCCCTTGGCACTGCCTTACAACAACAATGCTCTCCCTCAGTATCAATAATAGAGCCCTTGGCACTGCCTTACAACAACAATGCTCTCCCTCAGTATCAATAATAGAGCCCTTGGCACTGCCTTACAACAACAATGCTCTCCCTCAGTATCAATAATAGAGCCCTTGGCACTGCCTTACAACAACAATGCTCTCCTCAGTATCAATAATAGAGCCCTTGGCACTGCCTTACAACAACAATGCTCTCCCTCAGTATCAATAATAGAGCCCTTGGCACTGCCTTACAACAACAATGCTAACCTCAGTATCAATAATAGAGCCCTTGGCACTGCCTTACAACAACAATGCTCTCCCTCAGTATCAATAATAGAGCCCTTGACACTGCCTTACAACAACAATGCTCTCCTCAGTATCAATAACAGAGCCCTTGGCACTGCCTTACAACAACAATGCTCTCCCTCAGTATCAATAATAGAGCCCTTGGCACTGCCTTACAACAACAATGCTCTCCCTCAGTATCAATAATAGAGCCCTTGGCACTGCCTTACAACAACAATGCTCTCCCTCAGTATCAATAATAGAGCCCTTGGCACTGCCTTACAACAACAATGCTCTCCCTCAGTATCAATAATAGAGCCCTTGGCACTGCCTTACAACAACAATGCTCTCCCTCAGTATCAATAATAGAGCCCTTGGCACTGCCTTACAACAACAATGCTCTCCCTCAGTATCAATAATAGAGCCATTGGCACTGCCTTACAACAACAATGCTCTCCCTCAGTATCAATAATAGAGCCCTTGGCACTGCATTAAAACAACAATGCTCTCCCTCAGTATCAATAAAATAGCCCTTGGCACTGCCTTACAACCACAATGCTCTCCCTCAGTATCAATAATAGAGCCCTCGGCACTGCCTTACAACAACAATGCTCCCACTCCGTATCAGTAATAGAGCCTAGACACTGCCTTACAACAATCTCTCCCTCAGTATCAATAATAGAGCCCTTGACACTGCCTTACAACAACAATGCTCTCCCTCAGTATCAACAATAGAGCCCTTGGCACTGCCTTACAACAGCAATGCTTTCTCTCAGTATAAATAATAGAGCCCTTGGCACTGCCTTACAACAACAATGCTCTCCCTCAGTATCAATAATAGAGCCCTTGACACTGCCTTACAACAACAATGCTCTCCCTCAGTATCAATAATAGAGCCCTTGACACTGCCTTACAACAACAATGCTCTCCCTCAGTATCAATAATAGAGCCCTTGGCACTGCCTTACAACAACAATGCTCTCCCTCAGTATCAATAATAGAGCCCTTGGCACTGCCTTACAACAACAATGCTCTCCCTCAGTATCAATAATAGAGCCCTTGGCACTGCCTTACAACAACAATGCTCTCCCTCAGTATCAATAATAGAGCCCTTGGCACTGCCTTACAACAACAATGCTCTCCCTCAGTATCAATAATAGAGCCCTTGGCACTGCCTTACAACAACAATGCTCTCCCTCAGTATCAATAATAGAGCCCTTGGCACTGCCTTACAACAACAATGCTCTCCCTCAGTATCAATAATAGAGCCCTTGGCACTGCCTTACAACAACAATGCTCTCCCTCAGTATCAATAATAGAGCCCTTGGCACTGCCTTACAACAACAATGCTCTCCCTCAGTATCAATAATAGAGCCCTTGGCACTGCCTTACAACAACAATGCTCTCCCTCAGTATCAATAATAGAGCCCTTGGCACTGCCTTACAACAACAATGCTCTCCTCAGTATCAATAATAGAGCCCTTGGCACTGCCTTACAACAACAATGCTCTCCCTCAGTATCAATAATAGAGCCCTTGGCACTGCCTTACAACAACAATGCTTTCCCTCAGTATCAAAAATAGAGTCTTGGAACTGCCTTACAACAACACTGCTCTAACTCAGTATCAATAATAGAGCCCTTGGCACTGCCTTACAACAACAATGCTCTCCCTTAGTATGAATAATAGAGCCCTTGGCACTGCCTTACAACAACAATGCTCTCCCTCAGTATCAATAATAGAGCCCTTGGCACTGCCTTACAACAACAATGCTCATCCTCGGTATGAATAATAGAGCCCTTGGCACTGCCTTACAACAACAATGCTCTCCCTCGGTATGAATAATAGAGCCCTTGGCACTGCCTTACAACAACAATGCTCTCCTCATATCAATAATAGAGCCCTTGGCACTGCCTTACAACAACAATGCTCTCCCTCAGTATCAATAATAGAGCCCTTGGCACTGCCTTACAACAACAATGCTCTCCTTCAGTATCAATAATAGAGCCCTTGGCACTGCCTTACAACAACAATGCTCTCCCTCAGTATCAATAATAGAGCCCTTGGCACTGCCTTACAACAACAATGCTCTCCCTCAGTATCAATAATAGAGCCCTTGGCACTGCCTTACAACAACAATGCTCTCCCTCAGTATCAATAATAGAGCCCTTGGCACTGCCTTACAACAACAATGCTCTCCCTCAGTATCAATAATAGAGCCCTTGGCACTGCCTTACAACAACAATGCTCTCCCTCAGTATCAATAATAGAGCCCTTGGCACTGCCTTACAACAACAATGCTCTCCCTCAGTATCAATAATAGAGCCCTTGGCACTGCCTTACAACAACAATGCTCTCCCTCAGTATCAATAATAGAGCCCTTGGCACTGCCTTACAACAACAATGCTCTCCCTCAGTATCAATAATAGAGCCCTTGGCACTGCCTTACAACAACAATGCTCTCCCTCAGTATCAATAATAGAGCCCTTGGCACTGCCTTACAACAACAATGCTCTCCCTCAGTATCAATAATAGAGCCCTTGGCACTGCCTTACAACAACAATGCTCTCCCTCAGTATCAAAAATAGAGCCCTTGGCACTGCCTTACAACAACAATGCTCTCCTTCATTATCAATAATAGAGCCCTTGGCACTGCCTTACAACAACAATGCTCTCCCTCAGTATCAATAATAGAGCCCTTGGCACTGCCTTACAACAACAATGCTCTCCCTCAGTATCAATAATAGAGCCCTTGGCACTGCCTTACAACAACAATGCTCTCCCTCAGTATCAATAATAGAGCCCTTGGCACTGCCTTACAACAACAATGCTCTCCCTCAGTATCAATAATAGAGCCCTTGGCACTGCCTTACAACAACAATGCTCTCCCTCAGTATCAATAATAGAGCCCTTGGCACTGCCTTACAACAATGCTCTCCCTCAGTATCAATAATAGAGCCCTTGGCACTGCCTTACAACAACAATGCTCTCCCTCAGTATCAATAATAGAGCCCTTGGCACTGCCTTACAACAACAATGCTCTCCCTCAGTATCAATAATAGAGCCCTTGGCACTGCCTTACAACAACAATGCTCTCCTCAGTATCAATAATAGAGCCCTTGGCACTGCCTTACAACAACAATGCTCTCCTTCAGTATCAATAATAGAGCCCTTGGCACTGCCTTACAACAACAATGCTCTCCCTCAGTATCAATAATAGAGCCCTTGGCACTGCCTTACAACAACAATGCTCTCCTTCAGTTTCAATAATAGAGCCCTTGGCACTGCCTTACAACAACAATGCTCTCCCTCAGTATCAATAATAGAGCCCTTGGCACTGCCTTACAACAACAATGCTCTCCCTCAGTATCAATAATAGAGCCCTTGGCACTGCCTTACAACAACAATGCTCTCCCTCAGTATCAATAATAGAGCCCTTGACACTGCCTTACAACAACAATGCTCTCCCTCAGTATCAATAATAGAGCCCTTGACACTGCCTTACAACAACAATGCTCTCACTCAGTATCAATAATAGCTCCCTTGGCACTGCCTTACAACAACAATGCTCTCCCTCAGTATCAATAATAGAGCCCTTGGCACTGCCTTACAACAACAATGCTATCCCTCAGTATCAATAATAGAGCCCCTGGCACTGCCTTACAACAACAATGCTCTCCCTCAGAATCAATAATAGAGCCCTTGGCACCACCTTGCAATAACAATGCTCTACCTCAGTATGAATAATAGAGCCCTTGGCACTGCCTTAAAACAACAATGCTCTCCTCGGTATGAATAATAGAGCCCTTGACACTGCCTTACAACAACAATGCCCTCCCTCAGTACCAACAATAGAGCCCTTGGCACTACATTCCAACAAAAATGCTCTCCCGCAATATCAACATTAGAGCCCTTGGCACTACCTTACAACAATAATGCTCTCCTCAGTATCAATAATAGAGCCCTTGGCACTGCCTTACAACAACAATGCTCTCCCTCAGTATCAATAATAGAGCCCTTGGCACTGCCTTACAACAACAATGCTCTCCCTCAGTATCAATAATAGAGCCCTTGGCACTGCCTTACAACAACAATGCTCTCCCTCAGTATCAATAATAGAGCCCTTGGCACTGCCTTACAACAACAATGCTCTCCCTCAGTATCAATAATAGAGCCCTTGGCACTGCCTTACAACAACAATGCTCTCCCTCAGTATCAATAATAGAGCCCTTGGCACTGCCTTACAACAACAATGCTCTCCCTCAGTATCAATAATAGAGCCCTTGGCACTGCCTTACAACAACAATGCTCTCCATCAGTATCAATAATAGAGCCCTTGGCACTGCCATACAACAACAATGCTCTCCCTCAGTATCAATAATAGAGCCCTTGGCACTGCCTTACAACAACAATGCTCTCCCTCAGTATCAATAATAGAGCCCTTGGCACTGCCTTACAACAACAATGCTCTCCCTCAGTATCAATAATAGAGCCCTTGGCACTGCCTTACAACAACAATGCTCTCCCTCAGTATCAATAATAGAGCCCTTGGCACTGCCTTACAACAACAATGCTCTCCCTCAGTATCAATAATAGAGCCCTTGGCACTGCCTTACAACAACAATGCTCTCCCTCAGTATCAATAATAGAGCCCTTGGCACTGCCTTACAACAACAATGCTCTCCCTCAGTATCAATAATAGAGCCCTTGGCACTGCCTTACAACAACAATGCTCTCCCTCAGTATCAATAATAGAGCCCTTGACACTGCCTTACAACAACAATGCTCTCCCTCAGTATCAATAATGGAGCCCTTGGCACTGCCTTACAACAACAATGCTCTCCCTCAGTATCAACAATAGAGCCCTTGTCAATGCCTTACAACAACAATGCTCTCCTTCAGTATCAATAATTGAGCCCTTGGCATTGCCTTACAACAACAATGCTCTCTTTCATTATCAACAGAATAGAGCCCTTGGCACTGCCTTTTAACAATGCTCTCCCTCAGTATCAACAATAGAGCCCTTGTCAATGCCTTACAACAACAATGCTCTCCTTCAGTATCAACCATAGAGCCCTTGGCTCTGCCTTACAACAACAATGCTCTCCCTCAGTATCAACAATAGAGCCCTTGGCACTGCCTTACAACAGCAATGCTTTCTCTCAGTATCAATAATAGAGCCCTTGGCACTGCCTTACAACAACAATGCTCTCCCTCAGTATCAATAATAGAGCCCTTGGCACTGCCTTACAACAACAATGCTCTCCCTCAGTATCAATAATAGAGCCCTTGGCACTGCCTTACAACAACAATGCTCTCCCTCAGTATCAATAATAGAGCCCTTGGCACTGCCTTACAACAACAATGCTCTCCCTCAGTATCAATAATAGAGCCCTTGGCACTGCCTTACAACAACAATGCTCTCCCTCAGTATCAATAATAGAGCCCTTGGCACTGCCTTACAACAACAATGCTCTGCCTCAGTATCAACAATATAGCCCTTGGCAGTGCCTTACAACAACAATGCTCTCCCTCAGTATCAATAATAGAGCTCTTGGCACTGCCTTACAACAACAATGCTCTCCCTCAGTATCAATAATAGAGCCCTTGGCACTGCCTTACAACAACAATGCTCTCCCTCAGTATCAATAATAGAGCCCTTGGCACTGCCTTACAACAACAATGCTCTCCCTCAGTATCAATAATAGAGCCCTTGGCACTGCCTTACAACAACAATGCTCTCCCTCAGTATCAATAATAGAGCCCTTGGCACTGCCTTACAACAACAATGCTCTCCCTCAGTATCAATAATAGAGCCCTTGGCACTGCCTTACAAAAACAATGATCTCTCTCAGTATTAATAATAGAGCCCTTGGCACTGCCTTACAACAACAATGCTCTCCCTCAGTATCAATAATAGAGCCCTTGGCACTGCCTTACAACAACAATGCTCTCCCTCAGTATCAATAATAGAGCCCTTGGCACTGCCTTACAACAACAATGCTCTCCCTCAGTATCAATAATAGAGCCCTTGGCACTGCCTTACAACAACAATGCTCTCCCTCAGTATCAATAATAGAGCCCTTGGCACTGCCTTACAACAACAATGCTCTCCCTCAGTATCAATAATAGAGCCCTTGGCACTGCCTTACAACAACAATGCTCTCCCTCAGTATCAATAATAGAGCCCTTGGCACTGCCTTACAACAACAATGCTCTCCCTCAGTATCAATAATAGAGCCCTTGGCACTGCCTTACAACAATGCTCTCCCTCAGTATCAATAATAGAGCCCTTGGCACTGCCTTACAACAACAATGCTCTCCCTCAGTATCAATAATAGAGCCCTTGGCACTGCCTTACAACAACAATGCTCTCCCTCAGTATCAATAATAGAGCCCTTGGCACTGCCTTACAACAACAATGCTCTCCCTCAGTATCAATAATAGAGCCCTTGGCACTGCCTTACAACAACAATGCTCTCCCTCAGTATCAATAATAGAGCCCTTGGCACTGCCTTACAACAACAATGCTCGCCATCAGTATCAACAATAGAGCCCTTGGCACTGCCATACAACAACAATGCTCTCCCTCAGTATCAATAATAGAGCCCTTGGCACTGCCTTACAACAACAATGCTCTCCCTCAGTATCAATAATAGAGCCCTTGGCACTGCCTTACAACAACAATGCTCTCCCTCAGTATCAATAATAGAGCCCTTGGCACTGCCTTACAACAACAATGCTCTCCCTCAGTATCAATAATAGAGCCCTTGGCACTGCCTTACAACAACAATGCTCTCCCTCAGTATCAATAATAGAGCCCTTGGCACTGCCTTACAACAACAATGCTCTCCCTCAGTATCAATAATAGAGCCCTTGGCACTGCCTTACAACAACAATGCTCTCTCTCAGTATCAATAATAGAGCCCTTGGCACTGCCTTACAACAACAATGCTCTCCTTCAGTATCAATAATAGAGCCCTTGGCACTGCCTTACAACAACAATGCTCTCCCTCAGTATCAATAATAGAGCCCTTGGCACTGCCTTACAACAACAATGCTCTCCCTCAGTATCAATAATAGAGCCCTTGGCACTGCCTTACAACAACAATGCTCTCCCTCAGTATCAACAATAGAGCCCTTGGCACTGCCTTACAACAGCAATGCTCTTCCTCAGTATCAATAATAGAGCCCTTGGCACTGCCTTACAACAACAATGCTCTTCCTCAGTATCAATAATAGAGCCCTTGGCACTGCCTTACAACAACAATGCTCTCCCTCAGTATCAATAATAGAGCCCTTGGCACTGCCTTACAACAACAATGCTCTCCCTCAGTATCAATAATAGAGCCCTTGGCACTGCCTTACAACAACAATGCCCTCCGTCAGTATCAATAATAGAGCCCTTGGCACTGCCTTACAACAACAATGCTCTCCCTCAGTATCAATAATAGAGCCCTTGGCACTGCCTTACAACAACAATGCTCTCCCTCAGTATCAATAATAGAGCCCTTGGCACTGCCTTACAACAACAATGCTCTCCCTCAGTATCAATAATAGAGCCCTTGGCACTGCCTTACAACAACAATGCTCTCCCTCAGTATCAATAATAGAGCCCTTGGCACTGCCTTACAACAACAATGCTCTCCCTCAGTATCAATAATAGAGCCATTGGCACTGCCTTACAACAACAATGCCCTCCCTCAGTATCAATAATAGAGCCCTTGGCACTGCCTTACAACAACAATGCTCTCCCTCAGTATCAATAATAGAGCCCTTGGCACTGCCTTACAACAACAATGCTCTCCCTCAGTATCAATAATAGAGCCCTTGGCACTGCCTTACAACAACAATGCTCTCCCTCAGTATCAATAATAGAGCCCTTGGCACTGCCTTACAACAACAATGCTCTCCCTCAGTATCAATAATAGAGCCCTTGGCACTGCCTTACAACAACAATGCTCTCCCTCAGTATCAATAATAGAGCCCTTGGCACTGCCTTACAACAACAATGCTCTCCCTCAGTATCAATAATAGAGCCCTTGGCACTGCCTTACAACAACAATGCTCTCCTCAGTATCAATAATAGTGCCCTTGGCACTGCCTTACAACAACAATGCCCTCCTCAGTATCAAAAACAGAGCCCTTGGCACTGCCTTACAACAACAATGCTCTCCCTCAGTATCAATAATAGAGCCCTTGGCACTGCCTTACAACAACAATGCTCTCCCTCAGTATCAATAATAGAGACCATGACACTGCCTTACAACAACAATGCTCTCCTCAGTATCAATAATAGAGCCATTGGCACTGCCTTACAACAACAATGCTCTCCCTCAGTATCAATAATAGAGCCCTTTGCACTGCCTTACAACAACAATGCTCTCCTCAGTTTCAATATTAGGGCCCTTGGCAATGCCTTACAAAAACAATGCTCTCCCTCAGTATCAATAATAGAGCCCTTGGCACTGCCTTACAACAACAATGCTCTCCCTCAGTATCAATAATAGAGCCCTTGGCACTGCCTTACAACAACAATGCTCTCCCTCAGTATCAATAATAGAGCCCTTGGCACTGCCTTACAACAACAATGCTCTCCCTCAGTATCAATAATAGAGCCCTTGGCACTGCCTTACAACAACAATGCTCTCCCTCAGTATCAATAATAGAGCCCTTGGCACTGCCTTACAACAACAATGCTCTCCCTCAGTATCAATAATAGAGCCCTTGGCACTGCCTTACAACAACGATGCTCTCACTCAGTATCAATAATAGAGCCCTTGGCACTGCTTTACAACAACAATGTTCTCCTTCAGTATCAATAATAGAGCCCTTGGCACTGCCTTACAACAACAATGCTCTCCCTCAGTATCAATAATAGAGCCCTTGGCACTGCCTTACAACAACAATGCTCTCCCTCAGTATCAATAATAGAGCCCTTGGCACTGCCTTACAACAACAATGCTCTCCCTCAGTATCAATAATAGAGCCCTTGGCACTGCCTTACAACAACAATGCTCTCCCTCAGTATCAATAATAGAGCCCTTGGCACTGCCTTACAACAACAATGCTCTCCCTCAGTATCAATAATAGAGCCCTTGGCACTGCCTTACAACAACAATGCTCTCCCTCAGTATCAATAATAGAGCCCTTGGCACTGCCTTACAACAACAATGCTCTCCCTCAGTATCAATAATAGAGCCCTTGGCACTGCCTTACAACAACAATGCTCTCCCTCAGTATCAATAATAGAGCCCTTGGCACTGCCTTACAACAATAATGCTCTCCCTCAGTATCCATATTATTACCCTTGGCACTGCCTTACAACAACAATGCTCTCCCTCAGTATCAGTAATAGAGCCCTTGGCACTGCCTTGCAACAACAATGCTCTCCGTAAGTATCAATAACAGAGCCTTGGCAATGCCTTACAAAAAATTGCTCTCCCTCAGTATCAATAATAGATCCCTTGGCACTGCCTTACAACAACAATGCTCTCCCTCAGTATCAATAATAGAGCCCTTGGCACTGCCTTACAACAACAATGCTCTCCCTCAGTATCAATAATAGAGCCCTTGGCACTGCCTTACAACAACAATGCTCTCCCTCAGTATCAATAATAGAGCCCTTGGCACTGCCTTACAACAACAATGCTCTCCCTCAGTATCAATAATAGAGCCCTTGGCACTGCCTTACAACAACAATGCTCTCCCTCAGTATCAATAATAGAGCCCTTGGCACTGCCTTACAACAACAATGCTCTCCCTCAGTATCAATAATAGAGCCCTTGGCACTGCCTTACAACAACAATGCTCTTCTCAGTATCAACAATAGAGCCCTTGGCACTGCCTTACAACAACAATGCTCTCCCTCAGTATCAATAATAGAGCCCTTGGCACTGCCTTACAACAACAATGCTCTCCCTCAGTATCAATAATAGAGCCCTTGGCACTGCCTTACAACAACAATGCTCTCCCTCAGTATCAATAATAGAGCCCTTGGCACTGCCTTACAACAACAATGCTCTCCCTCAGTATCAATAATAGAGCCCTTGGCACTGCCTTACAACAACAATGCTCTCCCTCAGTATCAATAATAGAGCCCTTGGCACTGCCTTACAACAACAATGCTCTCCCTCAGTATCAATAATAGAGCCCTTGGCACTGCCTTACAACAACAATGCTCTCCCTCAGTATCAATAATAGAGCCCTTGGCACTGCCTTACAACAACAATGCTCTCCCTCAGTATCAATAATAGAGCCCTTGGCACTGCTTTACAACAACGATGCTCTCCTCAGTATCAATAATAGAGCCCTTGGCACTGCCTTACAACAACAATGCTCTCCCTCAGTATCAATAATAGAGCCCTTGGCACTGCCTTACAACAACAATGCTCTCCCTCAGTATCAATAATAGAGCCCTTGGCACTGCCTTACAACAACAATGCCCTCCTCAGTTTCAATAATAGAGCCCTTGGCACTGCCTTACAACAACAATGCTCTCCCTCAGTATCAATAATAGAGCCCTTGGCACTGCCTTACAACAACAATGCTCTCCCTCAGTATCAACAATAGAGCCCTTGGCACTGCCTTACAACAACAATGCTCTCTTTCATTATCAACAATAGAGCCCTTGGCACTGCCTTACAACAGCAATGCTCTAGCTCAGTATCAACAATAGAGCTCTTGGCACTGCCTTACAACAACAATGCTCTTCCTCAGTATCAATAATAGAGCCCTTGGCACTGCCTTACAACAACAATGCTCTCCCTCAGTATCAATAATAGAGCCCTTGGCACTGCCTTACAACAACAATGCTCTCCCTCAGTATCAATAATAGAGCCCTTGGCACTGCCTTACAACAACAATGCTCTCCCTCAGTATCAATAATAGAGCCCTTGGCACTGCCTTACAACAACAATGCTCTCCCTCAGTATCAATAATAGAGCCCTTGGCACTGCCTTACAACAACAATGCTCTCCTTCAGTATCAATAATAGAGCCCTTGGCACTGCCTTACAACAACAATGCTCTCACTCAGTATCAATAATAGAGCCCTTGGCACTGCTTTACAACAACAATGCTCTCCCTCAGTATCAATAATAGAGCCCTTGGCACTGCCTTACAACAACAATGCTCTCCCTCAGTATCAATAATAGAGCCCTTGGCACTGCCTTACAACAACAATGCATCCCTCAGTATCAATAATAGAGCACTTGGCACTGCCTTACAACAACAATGCTCTCCCTCAGTATCAATAATAGAGCCCTTGGCACTGCCTTACAACAACAATGCTCTCCCTCAGTATCAATAATAGAGCCCTTGGCACTGCCTTACAACAACAATGCTCTCCCTCAGTATCAATAATAGAGCCCTTGGCACTGCCTTACAACAACAATGCTCTCCCTCAGTATCAATAATAGAGCCCTTGGCACTGCCTTACAACAACAATGCTCTCCCTCAGTATCAATAATAGAGCCCTTGGCACTGCCTTACAACAACAATGCTCTCCCTCAGTATCAATAATAGAGCCCTTGGCACTGCCTTACAACAACAATGCTCTCCCTCAGTATCAATAATAGAGCCCTTGGCACTGCCTTACAACAACAATGCTCTCCCTCAGTATCAATAATAGAGCCCTTGGCACTGCCTTACAACAACAATGCTCTCCCTCAGTATCAATAATAGAGCCCTTGGCACTGCCTTACAACAACAATGCTCTCCCTCAGTATCAATAATAGAGCCCTTGGCACTGCCTTACAACAACAATGCTCTCCCTCAGTATCAATAATAGAGCCCTTGGCACTGCCTTACAACAACAATGCTCTCCCTCAGTATCAATAATAGAGCCCTTGGCACTGCCTTACAACAACAATGCTCTCCCTCAGTATCAATAATAGAGCCCTTGGCACTGCCTTACAACAACAATGCTCTCCCTCAGTATCAATAATAGAGCCCTTGGCACTGCCTTACAACAACAATGCTCTCCCTCAGTATCAATAATAGAGCCCTTGGCACTGCCTTACAACAACAATGCTCTCCCTCAGTATCAATAATAGAGCCCTTGGCACTGCCTTACAACAACAATGCTCTCCCTCAGTATGAATAATAGAGCCCTTGGCACTGCCTTACAACAACAATGCTCTCCCTCAGTATGAATAATAGAGCCCTTGGCACTGCCTTACAACAACAATGCTCTCCCTCAGTATCAATAATAGAGCCCTTGGCACTGCCTTACAACAACAATGCTCTCCCTCAGTATCAATAATAGAGCCCTTGACACTGCCTTACAACAACAATGCTCTCCTTCAGTATCAATAATAGAGCCCTTGGCACTGCCTTACAACAACAATGCTCTCCCTCAGTATCAATAATAGAGCCCTTGGCACTGCCTTACAACAACAATGCTCTCCCTCAGTATCAATAATAGAGCCCTTGGCACTGCCTTACAACAACAATGTTCTCCCTCAGTATCAAAAATAGAGCCCTTGGCACTGCCTTACAACAACAATGCTCTCCCTCATTATGAACAATGTGCCGTTGGCACTGCATTACAACAACAATGCTCTCCCTTAGTATGAATAATAGATCCCATGTCCCTGCCTTACAACAAAAATGCTCTCCCTCAGTATGAATAATAGAGCCCTTGGCACTGCCTTACAACAACAATGCTCTCCTCAGTATGAATAATAGAGCCCTTGGCACTGCCTTACAACAACAATGCTCTCCCTCAGTATCAATAATAGAGCCCTTGGCACTGCCTTACAACAACAATGCTCTCCCTCAGTATCAATAATAGAGCCCTTGGCACTGCCTTACAACAACAATGCTCTCCCTCAGTATCAACAATAGAGCCCTTGGCACTGCCTTACAAGAACAATGCTCTCCCTCAGTATCAACAACAGAGCCCTTGGCACTGCCTTACAACAACAATGCTCTCCCTCAGTATCAACAATAGAGCCCTTGGCACTGCCTTACAACAACAATGCTCTCACTCAGTATCAATAATAGATCCCTTGGCACTGTCTTACAACAACAATGCTCTCCCTCAGTACCAATAATATAGCCCTTGGCACTGCCTTACAACTACAATGCTCCCCCTCAGTATCAATAATAGAGCCCTTGACATAGCCTTAGAACAACAATTCCCCCCTCAGTATCAATAGAGCCCTTGACACTGCCTTACAACAAATGTGCTCTCCCTCAATATGAATAATAGAGACCTTGACACTGCCTTACAACAACAATGCTCTCCCTCAGTATGAATAATAAATCCCATGACCCTGCCTTACAACAGCAATGCTCTCCCTCAGTATGGATAATAGAGCCCTTGGCACTGCCTTACAACAAAAATGCTCTCCATCAGTATCGACAATAGATCCCTTGGCACTGCCTTACAACAACAATGCTCTCCTTCTGTATCAACAATAGTGCAGTTGGCACTGCCTTTCAACAATGCTCTCCCTCAGTATCAACAATAGAGTCCTTGGCACTGCCTTACAACAACAGCAATGCTCTCCCTCAGTATCAACAATAGAGCCCTTGGCACTGCCTTACAACAACAATGCTCTCCCTCAGTATCAATAATAGACCCTTTGCACCGCCTTACAATAACAATGCTCTCCCTCAGTATCAATAATAGAGCCCTTGGCACTGCCTTACAACAACAATGCTTTCCCTCAGTATCAATAATAGAGCCCTTGACACAGCCTTACAACAACAAAGCTCTCCCTCACTATCAATAATAGAGTAATTTGCACTGCCTTACAACAACAATCAACAATAGATCCCTTTGCACTGGCTTACAACAACAATGCTCTCTTTCAGTATGAATACTTGAGTCTATGACACTGCCTTACAACAACAATGCTCTCCCTCAGTTTGAATAATAGAGCCCTTGGCACTGCCTTACAACAACAATGCTCTTCCTCAGTATGAATAATAGCGCCTTTGGCACTGCCTTACAACATCAATGCTCTCCCTCAGTATCAATAATAGAGTCCTTGCCCCTGCCTTACAACAACAATGCTTTCTTTCAGTATGAATAATAAAGCCCTTTGCACTGCCTTACAACAACAATGCTCTCCTTCAGTGTCAATAATAGAGCCCTTGGCACTAGCTTACAACAACAATGCTCTCCCTCAGTATCAATAATACAGCCCTTGGCACTGCCTTACAACAACAATGCTCTCCCTCAGTATCAATAATAGAGCCCTTGGCAATGCCTTACAACTACAATGCTTCCCCTCAGTATCAATAATAGAGCCCTTGACACTGCTTTACAACAACTATGCTCTCCCTCAGTATCAATAATAAAGCCCTTGTCACTGCCTTACAACAACAATGCTCTCCCTCAGTATCAATAATAGAGCCCTTGGTACTGCCTTACAAACACAATGATCTCCCTCAGTATGAATAATAGAGTCCTTTGCACTGCCTTTCAACTACAATGCTTTCCCTCAGTATCAATAATAGAGCCTTGGCACTGCCTTACAACAACAATGCTCTCCCTCAGTATCAGTAATAGATCCCTTGACACTGCCTTACAACAACACTGCTTTCTCTCAGTATCAATAATAGAGCCCTTGGCACTGCCTTACAAGAACAGTGCTATCCCTCAGTATCAATAATAGAGCCTTTGACACTGCATTACAACTACAATGCTCTCTCTCAGTATCAATAATAGAGCCATTGACACTGCCTTACAACAAGAATGCTCTCCCTCACTATCAATATAGAGTCCTTGGCACTGCATTACAACAATGCTCTCCTTCCGTATCAATAATAGAGCCCCTGACACTGCCTTACAACAACAATGCTCTCTCTCTCTCTCACTCTGTCTCAGAAAAGTGAGAAAATGTTTGACCCCAGCATTAAAATCTCCAGTCTAACATATTGGAGTTTCTCCATTTACTTCCTATAAATTGTTTCTTCTATTTTTTTTAATTTCTCTATTTATTTAGGGTTTTAATTTTGCTTTATTGTTTGATGTTTTTTAGGACTGCTTTACTCAGCACATATTGTTTCCTTTTCATGTTTCATAGGTAAGTAATAGGCTTGCTGCCCTTGTGGGCCATTTTAAGCTTAGCCAGTTTCTCTTTTTGTGCTCTAAATAACCTGTCCCATTTAGTTATATGATTGGCCTTACCCATCCCATGGTCAATAATTATATATTACCCCTGATAAGAATAATTGGGATCACACCGTAGATAAATTGAGGAGATCCATGCATGGGATAAAGCATTTAGGAGCTGTATCTGCCTATTAGGTTTATCGGGGGCAGTACTTGGTTAAATTTTCTTTTCTCCATCAATAGATCTAAGTTGTGCTTGAATATGGACAGGGATGGACTTTAAGTGGATGGGGAGTTTGTTGCAGAGCAGTGGCATCTTCTGTGAGATATACCTGTCCTTCCAAACTGTTCTGTTGATGTTGCAGAAGAGTTGTTGCAGTTCACATGCGGTTGCTAATAAAGGTAATATATTTGATAATGTTCAGAAATCCTTTTGCATTAGTCCAATTGCTTGTATTATCACTGAAACTAAATGGTTGTCCATATTTTACATTGATATAGTTTCTGCTTGCAAATCTTTTTTTAACCATCTTTATTATCACTTGTGTCTGCTTGCATATCTTGATTATTTTTAACTTTATGTCCTTTAATTCATGAAGCGCTATAATCATTAGATGTAGTTGTTTTTTAATCAATGCTGCTTGTCCCTTTATTGTGTAATCTCTACAAGGTTTTGTCTTTTTTGAAAGAAGGTAAGATACCCAATATTTTAAAATCTTTATCATGTATATACATACATACTTAATAATATAGCTAGTTTCTAAATTCCTCATATATTCGTCTCTGATGTCATTGTTCTACATATGGATAGTTTACTCCTTTGATAAGGTACACTTTTCAGTTATACCAGCCTGCTTAAGCATACGATATAATTTAGCTGCAAACACATTTGTTAAGAAGTTTCTGCATTGTGTACATTTTAAATCAACTGGTCATCCACTAAAAATTCTGTCTTGAAAACATTTTGAATGTATTTAATAGTAAAGGTAGTGAATGCACCCTGAATTTATCTATTCAGTTTCAAGTTTTCTGTCTGAAGCTGAAACATTAAGGTGAGTAGATTTTGTACTTCAGGAATAACCACTGGACCATGAGATATATTGTAAAGTAAACGCCACTAGACAGACTGATCAGTAATTTATTTCTTTCATGAACAGCTAAAAAGATATCCAGTAATGAAATACAGTCCCTATCTGTAAATGCTTTACTTTCTGGTATGATAAGTGCAACAATATACTGTGTGGAGAGGTCAGGACTCTCTTTTAGATCAGCAGCTACTGTAGCTGCCTTTTTCAGAAATGCATCTGCCCAAAGTATTTGTGATGCTTCTATGGTAACCATCCTCACTTTGTCAAGGTATTATAATTTGGATGTATACTTTAGGCATATGACAGTCTTAGCTACCACACTTCTGCATGGACTTTTATAAACCATTCACTGTTATAGAGCCTATGTGCTACACTGACTTGTAAATTCACAATAATTCCAACAGTAGTGAGCCTGGTAACATACTAATTACAGATGTCTGAGTGCTCATCCCCATAATGGCAGATGCACATATAAAATATCATTGAAGCAGGGTGAATTGCCTTTCTTCTGCCACTGGTACTGCATACATTTTGTGTCTGGTAACCAGTGTCCAAATAAATAGATCTTTTTTTGTGTCTACTTGCCCAGGAGCAGTTTCTGACTCTGTCGCAAATATCCTATTATTTATACATTTGCTTATCATATAATGAATTCTACAGCTGTGATCCTACTAACTGTATATTTACTTTTATGATAAGTTACAACAAAACTATACTGTTTCAGTGCTGGGTTGGCATATCTTAACTGTTGCTTGATCCAATTTGCAGGAAGGGTGATAAAAACAGAGCTAGCCCTTTGTTCAAGCATCTAAGGCTTATGTATCAGTGGTGATCTGTTAATATAATTGATATGTAAGTGCACCTTGGCTGGATGATGTTTCATTTCTTTTAAAGATTCTGACAGTTCTTTATGCATAAGTGACTTCTCTCTTTCCAGTAGTGTATGGCATGATTTTATTACTGCATATAGTCATTCTGTTGTCCCCATGTGTGACACAGTTTCTGATGGCATGCAAGAGGAGTTATTGATTCAGAAAAGTCAGACAATGAAGTTATTTTCTTGATGCCTTTATGGCTTCCCAAAAGGTATGCTGGCAGTACCATAATGAAAAAAAGGAGCGTACTTCTGTGTCCTTCATAGATGAAAAGATAGGAAGTATTTTTATGTGCAAGAATATATATCTATATCTGGGTTCCCTTCACATGGTCGACATTTCAGAAAGCCAAAGACAAATGGCCGAGACCATATGATCGACTTTTGAAATATCGACCATATGAAATGGGCATCTCTGTACAGTGCAGAATGGAAAGATTTCCATCTTCCGCACTGTAGTGCGATCTTGGAGTAGGTATATTTAATTTTTGGGGGTTGTAAGCAATGTTTAGGTTAGTGTTTGCTGTGTTCTTTCTTTTTTTTTTTTACATGATCTACATTTCAAAAGTCGATCATATGGTCTCGGCCATATGGTCTTCAGCTTTCTGAAATCTCGACCATGGAAAGTGGATCCCTATATCTATATCTATATCTATATCTATATCTATATCTATATCTATATCTATATCTATATCTATACCTATATCTGTATCTACATCTATACTGGACATCGCAGTGGTGCAGCAGTAGCATTGTGACCTCACAGCAAGAGGTTCTTTGATTTGATTCTCAGCGGGAGTGCCCTCTGTGTGGAGTATGCATGTTCTCCCTGCATTTGTGTGGGTTTCCTCCAGGTGCTCCAGTTTCCTCCCATGTTTCAAAGACATGGGGCTTGAACATTTTATCCCAGGCCGCCATTGAAACTTGGCTTCATTCCAAGTTGGACTCTTCCAGTAAACAAACATTTAAAAAAATAAAATAAAATAAAAAATACCCCCCCCCCATAACTTTAATATACCAACTCCGAGATCGCACTACAGTGCAGGAATGGAACGGTTTCACATTGTCGGTATTCTGAATGTTGGCCATATGGCTGTCGGCATTCTGGAATTTCGGCGTTGTGAATGGGACCCATGTATATATATAACTTTTCATTTAAGGCTTATTTAGCCTAAACTGAAATTATCTAAAAATTGAAAAATTTAAAATGAGATTCATTTAGACTAAAACACATATAGTCTACTCACGTTTGATAGAAATGTGTAGTAGGTTACAGAGAATTAATGTTGTAATGGCTTAGGATGTTAGTTTGGTAGAAATAACAAGGCAAATTAGTCTAGTGCACCATTTGAACCTTGCTAATGCCCAGCCAGAAGTCGTTGTTTCTGCATCAGTGATGATTCATTGTGTGTGTGTTGTTATCTCTTTTCTATGTGGTTGTATGACAGTGGAGTTAATATATTTAAATAAGAATGTGTGAGATGTGCAGGGGCTTGCTGTATATTTGCTGTATATGATTTTTTTAGATAAAATATAATTCAACTAAACATGTTTTAGATTAAATGTGCTTTAGATATTTTGTGATAAAAACTGTTTGGTTCTCAGGAGTGTATAAAATATATTCAATACATACCTCAGAAAAGCAGCCCCACACTAACTTCATAACAAAAATATACTATTTAATATTTACAGTAACTTGCTCTAGACTGTGCACTAAGGTTTCCTATCTTTGTTTGACAGTCTCAACAACAAGTTATGGTTTATTGATTTTTTCATGACCGGAGACTACAAGCTGAGAAACAAACAAAAAAAGGTTTTTTTTGCATGGGCAAAGCTTCCCCATGCACTCCCCATAAACACAACCCCTCAAATTATAAACACTAACTCTGTGCTCACACTTTTCAGTGGAAAAAAAGTAGAAACTCCACTGAAAGCAGAGTACCTGCTCACACAAACCAACTTAATGTGGTTAAATGAATTGTAACTTAGAATCTGTGATGGAAATCCTCTTGTCAGGAAATCCCACAATGAAGTGTAGATATTCCATGCACTATGCAATAATAACTGCACACCCACACTTAGAAGGTGATTGCCCATTGGACTCATGTTTTATAACAGTTTTGCAGTAATATCTGTTTAAGGGCTTAATGCCTCTTTGCAAATGTATACATAAATAAATACCAATTTGTTAGCAAGGTAGGGCCACGAAACACAAAGTTCCTTTTAAAGGACAACCAGTAGCAATGCCCATTAATATATAAGAATCTTGAATGTTCAAAATATTGAACATTTGTAATGGTGGCACAAGTGACTGAATAGCCATATAATTGCAGAATGTGAGCATTATATAGTGGGAGGATGTCGTATAGCTGGGTTTGGGAATTTGCCCTTTCCCCACTGCTGTGCAATCTCAGAGTTTATATAAATTAATAGTGTGTTTGTGGGGTGGACTGCAGGTCCCACCTGCAAAATATGTGTTTTTTTTATGATTTTATTTCAACATTTTGACTTTCCATCTTTTTATATCGATCAATTTAGGTTTGAGTTTATTTTCTACTCTATGTGGTACACTGTCATAAAGACACACACACACACACACACACACACACACACACACACACACACACACACACACACACACACACACACACACACACACACACACACTGATTTAATAATGTGCCAAAAATATGCAATTTTATTTCATGATAAAAACAAAACCCAGTGGTTCAATCTCTTGATTTCTTTGCTATTCAACCCAGTACTTCACAATAACTTTCTGAACAAAACAAAACAACAGGCAAAGTATTTTGTTTTAAATGTCTAAAAGCCCCTACAAACTGGGCAAGACTTTTTTCTAAAACAGTCAAATAGTTCCTTTCTGCAATGGTGTGAAGCAGGGATCAATGTCCATTTCATCCAGATGGCTTCCTGCAGAGCTTCTCCCCTGTGGGGTCCTTCAGCAGAAGATGTTCAAGTCTTCTCAAAATTATCCCAGTAATTCTTTCTTAATGCAGTGTAACACCCAGAACCAACGTTTCAGGCAATCATTCCCCCTCTGTTAGAGGCCAACACACACATTGTTATTTCAATGAATGACAAATCACTTATAATAATTTTGGGAAATCACTACTAGAAAGCTGTAGAAGCTGTATGACAGGGAATGAGAACTATGTGAGAGAAAGAAGAAAGAGTGAGCAAAGTGTATATCAAGGTGACCAGTTTTAATGGGATGCACAAGTTATTAAGAGAATTATTGAACAGGAATGGAAAAAAATTCTGAGTTCACTGATTTAGAGAACATCTGGAAGAAACCCCTTAAAATGATTTTTAAGAGGGGACAAAATATTAAGGATTTGTTGGAACATAAAGCTAACCAAAAACTAATCACCTAAGAAGGAATGGGACCTAAAAGTGTGATGCATGCCCACAGTGCCCCTATATAAGTATGGGGAAGGATTATATATCAAAGGAAGGGACAAGTATTTGTTGGGGAAGACATTTTCCAATTGCAGCACTATGGGGCTGGTTTACATCACCCAATGTTAGCCATGTGAGGCATTTTATATATGTAAGATGTAGCATAAATTAAGAAGTAGAATTTATGAGCATTCCTATGATGTTAAAAATGGGAATGAATGTAATGCCTTATTTAAGCACACACTAGGGTGCAAGGAAGTTAGATTCTTATTTTTTATTATAGAGATAGTACCTACTGATGTTCGGGAGGACCTTGGGAAACAAAACTGGAATACAGGGAGGCATACTGGCAAGTAATTTTAGAAGCTAATAAACCTCCAGGACTTAATGAAAATATTTCCCTGGTCCCATATTAAAATTAAGAGCTACTGGATTATAACTGAAACCCCCTTTTTATTTTTATTTTAAAACAGAGAAACAATACTCGATATTCCCCTTCACACAGCCTTGTTTGGAATGATTTTATTATTAAATGGTGTTTGATGCTAACTAAGGGGCTTTTTTCTATCTATTTTACTTACTTTTTATTAAAAAGTGGTGGGCTTTTAAAATTTCGGGAACCCGCATCAGATAGCGCCAAATGAATAATGATGTGCATATTTTAATATTTTAATTTATTTTTTGAAGAGTACAAAAAATTAATTTTTGAATTAACACACATACCTGTAGAATTTGAGTGTACTGGTGTAAACAAGATGTGAGTATATATGCACGCACACACACACACACACACACACACACACACACACACACACACACACACACACACACAAATATATATATAATATGTATAATACTTTCTTAGAATATGGTGCTTGGTAGAATGAATGCTTTAATTGACAAGTTTGGTGAATTAAATGGGAATTTTTATTGTTTTTTTTTTTTTTATAAATTAGGGTATAAAAGGAAGTAATTGGGTGTGGTTTCTACATCTGAAGAAGTCTTTGTTCACAAGATAGATGAAAACGCAGTGTTTATATGTTTTAAATTTGTGGAATAAATTGGACTTTTAAACTTTCAGATTATCAGGAGCTCTTCTACTTCTGTGCCTGGCTGTTTTCCTTTGAGGTATTGGTAATTTTGTGACTGAAATTTGTTGGTGGTGTTGGTTTTGGTTGGAATGGAAGTGAAAGAAGGGCTACAAAATACATCTCCACTTAGCACTGAAGGAGTGAGGATTGGAGAAGTGGGTGAATTTAGAAAAATCATAGGCCAACTGACTCAATTAGTTGACCAGTTAGCACCAATTGGACAATGTATGGCTTCCTTTGTTTCTTCTGCAACCATACCTTGCAACCAGGAAGTGACATCACTGGAAGGGTTCCAGCATCCTGGACTGAATGAGGCAAGCAACAGGAATAGTACGTGAGAAGGTGATTCATGATCATTGAATCAAAAAGCTGAAGTGGATTTTCAGGGTTTTCCAAACATATTTAACAGTACCAATGGTTGAGGAACAACTGAGGGAAGCAGGTTGGAACCCGGGTTAATGCCAACTTAAGGTGAAAATTATGAAAATATAGACCTTAGTACATGGCTTTTCAAAAAACATGTACTTAATAGACCATGTAATAACATGAGAGAGAATGGGTTTTCTGATACATATCAGAGTAATTTGCAAAAGTTGTATGACTGAATGTTGAAATATAAGACCTTGGACTTGGATAATACATATTTGAAATAATGCATTAATCTTGTGGTTGTACCAAAAGGACTAAGAATTTTTAAATACCCGAACAATGTTGAAGAGAGTTCTGATTTTCATAAGGACTTGATAGCAATCTTTGACCACTGTGGTATGGACATAATGAGGGCTATAAATAAAAACAATGAGAAAGAAATGGTTAATTTGCATAGTCATATTGAAGCATTGAATCAAGTTCTAATTAATGATTTAATGTTTACTATTCATAGTGAAAAAGCTAAATACTTTGAAATTAGGTGCAAAATTGATGGGAAGTGCAACAAAATTATTAACAGAAAGCTTAACAAATTGGAAAGGGATACTAAAGAGCATAAAGAATGAAAAAGTTATCCCACCTGTCTAGAATTTGTAAGGGAACCTATAATGAAGGGAATGAGCAACCTAGACATAGTTCTGGAAACGATAGAAATAACCAGGGGGAAGGAAGGTAGAAGAAGTAACTATGATGGAGGGGAAAGAACAGATGGACAAATTAATTTGGATGGCCCTTTAGACTTTCATCCTCCTAGAAGGTCCGAGACACTGAAAAACAAAACTCCCCTATCTTTTACAGGAGGAGAACAGGAGCAGGAGGGAGGAAGAGGGATGGGAGATGAACAATGATGGGCTACTAATTTTAAGGAAGAATCACAAAATAAGTTTAGGAAGTTTCAACATTTTTAATTATAGTAGTGCAGACGTGAGTAGAGAACATTTTATGTTATTTTTGAAGGGGTTTAAATTTATTCCAATGAGGAAAAATGATTTAAGTAAGCTGATTATCGACCTCAAATTATTCATATGTAAATTGAACTTGGAAAATATGTTTGCAGGGAAGGTTTATGAGAAACCTGAGGAGGTGTTAAGAAGAAAGAGTACATTTAACCCCCCCTTACATCCACAGCTGAAGAATTTGGAGGTAACCCTTGAGAGAGAATTGAGAAAAGAGATCAGGACTAACAAATTTAGGGGTAATCTTTCCCAAGATGAAAGGAAATTGTTAAATGAAATTAGGGCAAATTCATGCTTAAGGGTTATGAAGCCAGATAAAGGAGGGGGTGTAGTTATAATGGATAAAATTCTTTATGAAGCAAAAATGATGGAAATACTTGAGGGTGACTCTAAATATAGTCGAGTTTCTAAAATGAAATTAATATTGCTTATGGGAAAATAGATCTAGCTTTGAAGGAATTATTTGATGAAGGAGAAATTGATTATGAGCCTTAACATTATTTAGAGAATGACAAACCTAAAATTCCTTCGATTTTTGGAATATAAAAGGTCCACAAAAATGTGTATGACCTTTCACTTAGGCCGATTGAGGTTGCAGAAGGTTCTAAAACAGAACCTCTGGGAAAATTACTAGACTTGAAATTAAAAAAGGTCTGGGTAGGGGAGGGTAATATACTGAAGGATTCTTGGGATTTTTTAAAGAATGTAAAACCTGAAGTCTTTAGTGAAAATGTATTGTTCGTGACTATCGATGTGGTGGACTTATTTATGTCATTCCTCATGAGATAGGAATGGAATGGTTGGATGAATTTCTTCTTATGAGAAAGGATATTTCCAACAATGATGTTAATGCATGTCTTGAGTTAACAGAACTAGTATTGAAAAACAACTTTCTTTACTTTGAAGGGGAGTTCTTACAGAAAACCAAAGGGGTAGCTATGGGGTTATTTTGGCAATTTGGGAGCAAACATATATACTAAATTCTAGGCTTGCACCCTGTTGGAAGTGTATAGGAGGTATTTGGATGACATTTGCCATTTCTGGGTAGAAACTGAAAATAAACTAAAAGAATCTACAAATTACATTTCCAGTACAACTCATTTTTTTAAAGTTTATTTATAAGATAGCCCATGACCAGATGGACTATTTAGATGTATCCATTTATAAGTGTAATGGCTATTTTAAATCCACCATCTATAGAAAAAAGACATTTTCCAACTCCTATGTTTATTTTTCTAGTCCCCATCCGTTTCATCAAAGTAGAGGTATTAAAAAAGGGCACTATGTTAGAGCTAGCAGAATGACATTAGAGGATGAATATTTTGAGAGAAAAATGTGAGGAGCTGGAAGAAATGTTCAAGTAAAGTGGATACCCAGTAGGTTTAATTGCGCAAATAAAAAATGAGGTATGGAATGGGAGAAAATATAAGCATGTTCCGATATTTGGGAAGACTATTAAATTAACAAATGGAAAACATAATAGGGAAGATGATACAAGTGAGCAAAATGTATATCAAGGTGCTTTTGTAAACAATTTTAATGATGACGCGCAAGTTATTGAGAATATTTGATCAAGAATGGGAAAAAAATCTGAGTTCACTGATTTAGAGAACAATGGTAAGAATACCCTTAAAATTAGTTTTAGGAGGGGAAAATGTTAAAGATTTGTTGGAACATACAGCTAACCAAAAATAAGTCACCTAAGAGTAATGGAACCTTGAAGTGTGGTGCATGTCCACAGTGCCCCTATATAAGCCATGGGGAAGGGTTATATATCAAAGGAAGAGACAAGTACTTGTTGGGGAAGACATTTTCATAGGTTCATAGGTTCATAGGTTCATACTAGGCTATCTGCCCAAGGGCATTTATAAGCCTAGCCCATAGTTATTTGGCTTTCGCCACCCCTTTAGTTTGAATAAAACTATGCCCATTATTTTGCTGTGCCTCTGTCAAGCAGTGACACTGAAGTAATCCCTGGGGTATATCTGCGATCCCCCATCCATTGGTCAAGATTCCTCTTGAACAAGGCCAGCGAGGTGCTCTGCCTCACATGTACCGGGATTTTGTTCCACAGCATAGGGAGTCTCTGGGTGATGAATCTGTCCCTCCAGCACGTTCTATTAATAACCGTGTCAAGGTTTAAGTCTAAGATCTAGATTTTTTGAGGTGAAGCATATTCATCAAATCAGGGTTTGACATGGCCTTATATGTCAGGCACAGGTCACCTCTGAGCAAGCGGTATGAGACTGAATAGAGCTGGAGTTCTTTCAGTCGGGCAGCATAAGACATATTTTTGAGACCCTTTATCCTTTTGGTGAGGAACTTTTGGGGCCTTTCCAGCTGCTGCAGGTGTCGGGTCAGATACATTCTGAATGGGGCATTGTACTCAATCATAGGTCTTATGAGTGATGAGTACAGGGGGACGATGACCTCCCTTGATCTAGATGTGAATCCCTTCATGATCAGGTGGGCAATGTAGAAGGTTTTCCTAACTACTTTAGCAACATGAGTGTCAAACAAAAGGCTACTGTCAACCTGGGTCCCCAGATCCCTGATGACTTCTTCTGTGCTCAGTGGATTGCCACCTATATGGTAGCTAGGGGTAACCTTGTTTTTCCCGAAGGGTATGACTATGCATTCTTGGCATTTAACTTTAGGCCATGGCTCTGGCACCAGTTATCCATTTCTGTGAGGCCCTTCTGAAGGATATCTGTGTCAGATGTGTTTTCGACTATGGCGCCCAGTTTGCAGTCATCTGCAAACTTTGTCAGCCATAACCCTCCTGTGTTTGCTTGTACTTCAGAAAAGTAGATGCCGAACAAGAGTGGACCCAGGACTGAGCCCTGTGGGACACCACTTGTGACAGGCTTTGAGTCTGACATGGCTCCAGCAACTCTGACCCTGTGGGTTCTGTCACTTAGCCAGTTTGCAACCCATCTTGTGATGTATGGGTTTACATTCAAGCTGATGAGTTTTTCGATGATACCTGAGTGGGGTATTGTGTGAAGGCCTTTGCCAGGTCAAGGTAGGCTGTATGGACTGCCTTTCCCTCATCAATGGCCTTGGTGACTGTTTCAAAAAGGTCAACCAAGTTTAAAAGGCATGATCTGCCTTTGACAAAGCCAAACTGGGTTGGATCCAAAGTCTGCAAGTTCCCTATGTCTTTATTTATGAGTTCCATTATGATCCTCTCCATGGCTTTGCAGATAAGGCTTGTCAAGCTAATGGGACGGTAATTTCCAGGGTCGGTGGAGGCACCGCCCTTGTGAAGTGGGACCACAGTCACCGTCGCCACTCCTTGGAGTGCGTATCCTGAGGTGAGGCTAAGATTAAACAGCTGTCCTAACTGCGGGTTTAATTCCTCATTGAGTTCGTGGAGCACACAGCCGGGGACACCATCCGGTCCCATGGATGCTGTGTTTTTGCTTTGGAGAGAGCAGTTCTCACCTGGGCGTTTGAGATGTTTGGGGGCTACAATCCTCTGGTATAGATATCTCTCCTTTTGGGGAGGGGAGAAGTTTGCACTGAACCTGTCAGCCAGTATGTTGGCAATGTGTGTAGGTTCAGTAATCTTCACATCATTTTGAACTAATTCTGAGCATATCTGGGAGTTTCCTCCTAGGTTTCTAACATAGCTAAAGAAGGCCTTATGATTGTCTTTTGAGTCCTTGGCGATTTTTCTCTCAAAATTTGCCTTGGATGATTTTATGAGAGCTCTTAGTTTTTTACTTATAATGATCAAAGGTGTCTTACCTTTCAAGGATTTTGCTCTATCTTGTAGTAGCTTCCTCCTTTTGTTGTAGAGCTTGTTTATGGCTGGGGTCCACCAGACTGGACGCTTGCCTTTGGTACAAAGAGTCTTAGTTTTGTTTGAGATTGCCTGATCCATGCAGTCCTGTAGGTGCTGGTAGAAGGCATTTGTAAGTGATTCAGCGGTTTGAGTAATGTTTACCACTGGCTCAGGGGCCTTAAAGGAGACCACACTAGTTTTTAGAAGTGTGAAGTCGGCTTTTGAGAAGTTTTTCACTGTGGTCTTTTTTATTTCAGGTGGGGCGGGATGAGGACCTCCAGCAAGATTAGTTTATGATCTGATCTCACCAGTGAGGGGTATACTTCCGGTGTTGAACATTGTGATCCCATGTTCGTGATGATGAGATCAAGTATGTTTTTTCCTCTTGTGGGGATGGTGACTAGTTGTTCCATGGCATTTGAGTTTATGAACTCCAGGAACCTTTGGGCTAGAGTGTTTGGGCTTGAGTAGTGTTCCCAGTCTATATTAGGGTAGTTGAAGTCACCTAGTATGATGGTGTTTGGAGATACATTTATCCCCTCCATTGTTTTCAGGAAGGCCATGTGAGGTTCCTGAGTTTGAGAGGGTGGCCTGTAACATGCTACAAATTGCAGAGCAGTCTTGCCTATGGTTAATTGCACCTGGATGGTCTCCGATGCATCGTGCGTTGCCACCAACCTTGAAGTGTGGGTGTCCTTTATGAATATGGACACCCCCCCTCCTTTCTTGGTGTTGTCCGGATTTTGGGGCCGGAACACATGATATGAGGTGAAACCTGAT
>NC_056733.1:1392239141-1392244141 GCF_019279795.1 Protopterus annectens | reverse complement strand
ATGAGAAGTTTTTACTTTGTTGTTTTCTGGAAGCCAGCTTCTAACCTTGACCTAATCTGTTAAGAAGACAAATTAATGGGTTCAGGGCAAGACAAAAGATCAGCAGTAATGAAGAGTCACCCTGAAATATCCCCTTTGAGTTTTTATCACTGGAATAATAATTTGGCCTTTAGTATGGCTTGGCTGCAAAGTGATTTGCCATTGTTTCATGGTCACTGTAATATAATTGGTCAATGTAGGGTGTATCTTATACATCTGTCAGCACTCCTTTATCCATGAATGTGGGATGTTGGCATTTTGTTTTGTAATCTTTCCATGCCATACTTAGATTCTTCCCCTTCTTACAATTCTCCATTATGACTTAATTTAACAGCAAATGGTCCTTTGTTTCACACAACTTTCTTTTGTTACCCTTTTGTTCTATTGCCATGATTGAATTTTCTTATAAATGACTATAAACTCTGTTGGCATAATTTCCAGTATATAGTTTATACATCGTCAGAAGGCAAGTTATTAGTCTATCGATTTTATGATAGCTTGCAGGTTCACTTTTAAGGAGGGGTATAATTTTTCCATTGTTAACTAGGTTGGTGTCTGTTTGGGGTGCACATAAAAGTAGTTCTTACTCAGGGCTAAATCTTTGTGTAAAGATGTTAATACTTTCAGACAGAAGTTGGGTACTGCTTCTGGACCTGGGATTTTCCAGTTAGGAGCTTTTCTTAAGTTTGTTTCAATTTCTCTGGTTGCCACTTCATCCTTTTTATATCCTATATGTTTCTTCTCACTGTGTCTTTTAATTCTTCTATCCATTCAGCATCTTTATTATGTTCCACAGGGTCTTCATAGTTAAACCTCCAAAATGTATCTATTTCTTCTTTTTTAGTGGTGTTTCTATTCCTTTTGCTTTGTTTCCCAGTTCTGTATAAAACTTTTTGGGTTATCAATAAATTGTTTATTTTGCACATTTTCTTTATATTTATCTGCGTATCTTCTATGTTTTTCTGCTTGTACTGATAACATTAGTTTTCTATTAGTTGTGATTTGACAAAGAGTTTGCAACATTTTTCATTAATTTGTGAACTGGTGAAAATACATCTATCTATCTATTTGTCTGTCTGTCTATCTATCTATCTATCTGTCTGTCTGTCTGTCTGTCTATCTATCTATCTATCTATCTATCTATCTATCTATCTATCTATCTATCTATCCATATAGATAGATAGATAGCTAAAGTGGATAATACACTAATGTGCTTTTAAATGTTATAATAGGATAAGTGCTATATAACAGTACGGATAGAGGGTAGTTCCTTGACTGGGATGCCATCTTGGGGAAAGCAGGGTCTCATCCTTAAGATGTGTGTTTCCTAGATCTGTATCATCCATTAGGGGCCTATAATAGATGTGGCCTGAAGGAAGATCAGGTAAAGATTTTGTGCAGTGCTAGAAAGAACTGTGGAGTTTAACTTATAACAACCTGTCCTCTGGAAGGGCTGTTTTGGGCTGGGAAATCATAACTGATGGGAAACAACTAAGTAATGAAAACTTATAATTAAGGTACTATGTAAATGGTATAAATGCTAATGCAAAGCCAAAGTGGGTTGTTTTAATTTTATCCTTAAACAACCTGGTGTTTTTATACACCTTTGTCTCTGGTGTGTTTACAAAGCTGACACTGCTGGAGAATGTGTACATGGATGGTTTGGTCAGAGAGTTGCCAAAAAAACAGCTCCTTGCTATTTGTATGTTGGTAAACACTTGGACTGTTAGAGCTTGTTTTCCTATAGAATTTTTAAGCCTGGGACATGTCTTCCCGAAAGGCTTGCCTTTTTGCTGCTACCTGGCATGTGCTTGCTTCTCTGGCAATAGTTTTACATTCATCTTGTTATTCTTTCCTTATCCACACTATGGATAATTTATTGAATGCCTTAATAGAATGTAAGGTAGAGACTAATCAGAAGACTGTGCAGTAAAAACAACTAATGGGATGATCTAATATGATGGTTATCCCAAGATATGTACATGTCCTTAAGAAATTAAACAAGGGAGATGATACTGAGACTTGTTTGGTAACTTTTGAAAGGTGTACCACACAAGAAAAATGGGATAAGTCAGAATGAGATATTTTTTTCTTCTCATATATTGGGGAAGCATTAAAAACATGAACATAGAGGGAATGATTACAGTGACTTTGAAAAACTTGAAACATTATTTTTGACTAGGGCTGGGATATCTTTTGAAGTGCAAGGTGTAAAACATCATTTCTGACATTTTAATGTTAACAAAAAAGTAAGAGCTCAGGTAAATAATTTAAAATACATTGTAAAGCTGTGGTTAGATTCTGATAATAGTAAAATGAAAATGTTAGAAATATTAGCAGTCAACATATTTAAAAGAGCATTATGTAATAATATGAGCACGTGATTGTTGCAAACTGATACTCAAGAATGTTGACAAGTAAGTAACTTTAGTACAATGTTTACTCATTTATTGCTTCATTGTTTAAGGCTGGACTGTCTGATTCTTAATCAGAAGTTGTAGTAAATGTGCAGTCTTTTGTAAAACCAAAATATTTTGACTTGACTTGTTTAAAATATGGGAGGAGGTGGTTACAATGCCAGACTCTGATCCACTAATAGTGAATAGAATACTAGTATCAGAAGTGCGAAAACTGTTCTGTAGGCTACAAAGAAGCTATTCATATGGAGTGTGATAAAACTGAAGATGGGGTTATTCATTTTGTATTCTGTCACAGTATTGCAGCCAAATTGCTATAGTATACTACATTTTTTGGAATGGAGAGAAGATCACACTTTACTGGATTATGGAAGTGTGATTACCATTGTCTAATATCCCAATATATATATATATATATATATATATATATATATATATATATATATATATGGTGGTGGTGATATGTATTTTTGGTGATAAAAAGGAATATCCAGTCAACTGTATGGAAATTCAACAACTCTAAGAAAACATTTGCATCCTGTAGCTGTGGTTCTTGATTCGATTTATGATGATTTTCCACACTATAAAGCACTATGGGAGATGTGAGAAGGCAGAGTATCTATAAACACTGAATGGCAGATCTGTACATCTAATAAGAAGATAAATTAGGGGGCACAATTGGCAAGGTGCTTGAGTATGGATTTGATCACTGAGAGTTGTCAACTCTCCACTTCTCTAGGTACTTCTGGGAAATATACTCTACTACCTGTATAATGGTTATTCTGCTTTTCTACATCCAAGAAAGTGTTGCATTAGAGCGTGATAACTGGTAAGGGCCAAGACATAATTGGAATAAAAGCATGGACAGTACACCAGAAGAAATGGGGCTGAAAGAAAGCCCAAAGCTTCAGGTGGAGGAGGGATAACATGATACATTACTCTTTGTTGCATGCCTCATTATCTTCGCTTACCTCCTTGTTGCAGGATGCTTAACTGGATATAAAGGAGCTTGTTGTGATTTCCGAACTGGATATAAAGGAGCTTGCTGTGATATCCGAATTGGATATAAAGGAGCTTGCTGTGATATCTGAACTGGATATAAAGGAACTTGCTGTGATATCCTAGAACAGAGACTTATTAAACTTTCACCAATTAGATGAGCTTCTGGTTTAGAATAGGAAGCTGGAAGTAAGGATTTATGATACAGAAAACTATTCTTGCAAGAACAATCTCCAGGTGAAAGGCTTGTCAGAGGAAGTGGAAGGAGAACACCCAATGACTTTCATTAGCATGGAATTGTTCTCTCTATTAAAAAGATCTAAACTTTTGGAGACTGAAAAGGCCCACCAGGCCAATACGGGAGTAGTAGACAACCTACTAAGACATGTAATTCTCCACCTTTTGAAATACAGAGATCATGAGGATACTGTATAACTTGCAATGGAACTGGGATTTACATGTCAACTGAGGGGACATAATGTTTAAATAGCCCTAGATTATAGTATGGCCTGCTTTACTTAAAGGAAAATCTATTTATTTATTTATTTAACATTTGTTAACCAGGAAAGTCTGACTTGGAACGAGTCAATTTTCAGCGGAGGCCCGAGGAGAAACACTCCAGACGCATGTCTTTGTAAAAAGCTTCATTCCAGCTCTGTTGAGATTAAAAAAAATGGGATACTCAGTGCAGCATAGACTACCTGCTCACCTGATAGTTTAGAAAGGTCATAGAACATGATCTTCTGATTTATAAACTAGGATCAAGTTGGTGATAGTAACTGGTTTGTTATGTGCATCAGAAATGAAATTCAGGAAATTAATACTGAAGGCAAAGCTTCATGTGTACAGATGTTTTACTGCTTGTGCATTTCCGGCTAAGTTATTTGCACTCACTGTTTTGTAATGATGAAGTCAAGAAAGCTAGTATCAGAGAATAAAACAATTTGAAGGAGTCCAGACCTCAGATGTTCTGAATTTTAAGCTAAGTGACAGAATATCCTATTTTCTCACCAGCTATTATCTTAAATGTGTCAGAACAAGAACCTAAATATCTGGGAGGTGATTCACTTAGGAATACTGCTTGAGATGACCATATCTCTTTTTCCAAAAATAAAGTATCCTTTGTCCAGCTTCCACACTTTTGATGTATTTGGTTGTTAACTGGTTTAGTGGTCTAACAGATGACCCCCTTTCCCCATGACAAAGCTTTACATGACAAAATATTTTACCTTATTCCCTCTAATAGATCGTTTTTGAGTTTGTACTCTAACTCCCAGTGGGTGTGGCCTGAACATTAAAAAAATGAAGCTATCACCTTACATTTCAAACAAACGTTCATAGCTGGCCTGACAATGAGCATGCCTCCAGCTCTTTCTTTGGATATGACATACAATATAAATAGCAATGGCCTATACTACATGTTTCATCTGAATTAACACCACTCCTGGCCAGTACATTACATTACTTATTCTTTTGTAGTCTATTATTCTCAGGTATGATTCATGCATCCTCTCAACCACATGATGTTTCACTTTACTGAGAACT